>NC_065521.1:15028342-15045954 GCF_006386435.1 Epinephelus moara | reverse complement strand
CCATGGCGAATTGAGTAAACTCTCATTACGCCTTCGCATGGCGCATTTAAGGGCGAGGAGAGGGGCTCATTTGATTGGTGTGATGTGTGTAAAACCCACTCCACGCCTTCTCTCCTCCCTCTTTCCGACTTGCGCAGGTAGGAGGGACGGAGGTGGGACAGACCAGTAGCTGCACCAGCGCGCACGGTGTGCCAAACTTGCAAAATCCGCCTGGCCACACCCAGTTGGCGAAGCGCAGGTGAGCTGCGCCCCCACCTCGCTCAGTCTACGAAACTAGAGCCCTAAGAGTCTACAGCTATGTTAGTGACTCTGTTACCCCTTTTTCACCAGCATGGAATGGGTTCCACTCTAGTTTTTGCTCTAATTTTGAACTGATCTGAGCATATCGACAAAAAATAAATTGGTTTCGAGCCCAAAAAGTTGGTTAAAAAAAATTGCAGGTTTTCCTTGACCTACAGTGCAATCTGTGCTGACATCAGTGGGTGTGTCATAATCTACAGGTTGGAAAGAGGGGATGGAAATTGCAGCAATGAAGAATTCAAGTGATAAATCATATTCTTATCATTTTTTGGACACAAATCCGTGACAACAGAACAAAAGCTTGCAGGGAATCAATGTGACCCACCACTGGTTACTTATGTTGTGCACTGTGCATGGCCCTAACATCCATGATTATAATGGTTTGATAGCTCAATGACTCAAAACTGGTGGAAAACAAAGGCAGGCTAGTTCCAAGAGTACTAAATAACCCTAACCCTAACTCTAACCAGTTCAAGACCCAGAGCTGCTTTGGTGGAAAAGTGTAACGTGAGGCCATACTAAGGTCTAGTGTGTAGGATTTAGTGGCATGAGATTGCAGAACTGAAGTTTCTCTCCTGTGTCAAGCTAGTTGAAGAACTATGATTTCCAACGTGAAAAAGCAAAAGGCTCTATCTAGAGTCAGTGTTTGATTTGTCCATTCTGGGCTACTGTAGAAACATTATGGTGGGCTCCGTGGGAGAGAACCCACTCTGTATGTGGACATTAATGGCTTATTTTAAGGTATGGGAAATACGAGTCTTATTTTCATGTGATTATGAACTAAAAACACATGGTTTTGAATATTATATTCCATTTAAGCATAGTGTTGCTTTGAGCTAAATGCTAAGGTAAGCCTGCCAACATGCTCACAATAGCCCTTTTTAAATAGGAATTGTGCAAATTTGCAGGAAAGCCCAATTAGTCTTCTTTCAGTATAAAAACAAAATCGGGGAGTGCGGCAAAATGCCGCCTACCTACTTTTGTTTATACAGAATGTGCCTTTTTCAGGGCAAGTAACAAAACGTGCAGCTCAGCACGTGACGTAAACAGTGACGTACTCCGAGGGAAGCCACAGCTGGTCACTCCTCCGGCAATTCTCGCATAAGTTGGCCCGCATTCACCGTCCCCGTCATTTGACGGTTAATGGCCTCTTCGTTTGCGAGGACATGGAGGGTGTGCAATTCCTTGTCTCCCCAGTTGCTCATCTTTACAGTGTCTGTCAGGTTTGCGTTTCCCTCTTGCTACTAGCTGCTCATTCCTGCTATCAGCTGTATCAACAGTTTCCTGTTTATCCACCACCAGTGGGTCGCACGTGCGGCGTCATCAACAGCCCCTCCCACAAGTCATCAAAAGCCCCTCCCATTGGCGGAAAGGCGCCTCATTCTTGTTAAACCAAAAAGGTTCCGCCAATATGTCTACCCTACGAGGTGGAAAATTGGGCACCTCGGATCAACTCGCCAGTCTGGCTCTGTGTGTCTAAACGCTCCCAGCTTGCCGGCAAAGCGGTCCAACATTCGCCGAAAATCTGGCAGTGTAAAAGGGGATAATGACAATGCCAATAGGCTGAATGTTTAGCATGCAAATGTCTTGTTAATAGCTGTAGTTTAGTGTATTAGCAAAGTAACAAGAAAATGTTATTAATTTGCAGGTAGTTGATCATAAAACCAAAGGACTGGACAAATGAAAATTCACCAGACTTGTGACAATTAAACCTGAGAGGAATGTGCATGTCTGTAACAAATTTCAGGACAACCCATTCACTAGTTTTTGAGACATTTCAGTCAAAATCAATAATGTCAACCTCATGCTTGCACCAGAGGAAAAGTCAGAGGAACATCAAAGTCATTGGGCTTCATGCCCTGGGCACCATGGATCTTTGTAGTGACTGTCATGACAATCCATCCAATGATTGATACTTCAGTCTGGACCAAAGAGACATTGCTATCTCTAGAGCCATGCCGCTAGCGTGGCTAATAAGATCCTGCCATTTCACTACAATGGATGCTGCGTGAGAATATGTTTCATATTAAAATTCGACTGCCAAGTGGTTCCATTAATGACTGTCAGACTTGAACTCTTGGCTGTGCATGTAGGTGAATTAAGTACATGTTCATTACGATGACCGCCAAGGCATTAATACATTTAACTTTCAAAGCCAAACAATGGTCTGTTTGTGATCATAACACACAATAGGACGGATTCTGAAAAATCATTTTATGAGGAGGACATAACCTCAAGGTGGCAGTTTCATTACTTTTGTCCGAGGCTCGCCTACTTTGATTTGTCCCACAGGAATTCTGCGTCATCCCCAAGGGCTTGGAGCTTTATTTTTTAAAGAGAACCACATGAACTATTATATCTCTCTGCCAGTAACTGTTTATTTCAGGAATACATTTTTAGAAGGTTGTTTATTGATGCTCAGCCATACTCCATCAACAACTGCTCAAGAATCACTGGACAGTGAGGCAGTGAGGTGAATTCTGACAGCACAGAAGGAGAATGAGAAATCAACTACAAGTGAGTAATGAAAACTATCAATCTGTTATCAATCTGTAAAACACCAATACTCGCGAAAGCTGTTAATGACACTGACGTATGTGTTTCAACCCCACCCTGCAAACTGCAAATGTTTATCTCTTCAGTAAGTGAAGAAATGGTCAATATTCTGCATGATATTCTTTGAAAAATGTCTCAAAATGATGAATTCTCTCATATGTTGATAAAAAAAGACAATTTATATTAAAAAAAACATTCCTTCCTGTGTCCCTGACATAACATCAGCAAATTATGTAATCACACTCAGACCAGTATGTGGAACATCACTTTCTGTTGCCAAGTATTTCCAGTAAGTACTTGGCATGAGTCTGACTGGGTATGTATGCGTACGGCATGTTCCAGGATATAAGAAATTAAAGCCATACTGGTCAGGTTCTCACTAACAGCTGCATCTTCTCACACCTATAATTTGTCTGCAGGTCCAAGCAAAACAACCATGACATTATTAAAAGAAGTAGAAAACAAGTTAATGAGAAAATGACCATAAATAGATAAGACAACATCTCCTCCTCAAGGATAAACAGTGGGATCTAACTTGTTCCCACACCCCTATAGTGGGGTCGGTCACTGCACGATGACATCGTCCAGAGGGCTCCACATTCCCACGCTGCTCAGCATGTGATATTGAGCCACTGGGACTGTGGTGCAACCAAGCATGCACACACACACACACACACACACACACACACGAAAAACAAGCCAGATGGAAGACGGCACTCATGCACATTTTAAAAAACACACTTCGATAATTCACACATCTGGATACAAAAGCCACAGAGACTCAAGTCTATATGTAATCCAGTGTGATGTAAACTGGTGGCCAGAGGTCAAGGTTCTCAATGTTCTCTTGATGGCTAATAGCAACTTAAACCCTCCAGCAAGCCTGCCTCTGTTTACATGATGGTAATTCCACAGCGTCACAACAGTACCATTGTGTCTGCACAGATGTGACCTCAGCTCTGAGATGCCATCGTCATCCACATCATCTTTTAAATCAGGGCCAAACAAAACACACACACACACACACACACACACACACACACACACACACACACACACACACACACACACAAATGCTCCTTGTAAGAATATAAACAATTACTGCTTCAACTTCAGATCTCCTGCACATGTCCATGAGAGCAGCATAACACAATATGACATTGAAATTTGCTCAAATTAAAGGAGTACAGGAGGTCCAGTTATTTCCTGGCTCTTTCTGATCACACATGGATCTGATATTGATTGACTACATGCACTTGAGCCCACTCTGACTTTGACCAGAGGGCGGCAGGGAAGAGAATTTCCCATGAGGTATTAAAAGTATAACATGACTGCAGATGTCATTACTGATTAATTAATGTCTCTTAATTAACGTCTCCTTAAAAAGGCAAGGCATCCTTTTGTTTCAAATAAAAATAAAGACAGTTCATAATACTGAACTGTATTATATTCCTTCTCATTGGTGTAAAACAGATGTGTGTGACAGATGTGTGAAAACAGAGTTTGTCCAATAAGTAGCACTACTGATGCATCATTACTACACCTTCAGTCAACAAAATTAATTTTTTTTTTTTTTTTAATTTTTATATACGTTATTAACCCCCCTGAGGGGAAATTCAATTTTTTCACTCCGTTGTCAATTACACACAGGTCCGAAATACACACACATGCACAAACAGGACCTATACATGCACGAAGTGGAGAGATGTCAGAGTGAGGGGGCTGCCTTGGTGAGGCGCTCCCAGCAGTTGGGGGGTTCAGTGCCTTGCTCAAGGGCACCCCGGCAGTGCCCAGGAGGTGAACTGGCACCTCTCCAGCCACCAGTCCATGCTCCGCATTTGGTCCAGACAGGGACTTGAACCGGCGACCCTCCGGTTCCCAACCCAAGTCCCTATGGACTGAGCTACTGCTAGGGAAATCAAAATGTGTATACCACTAACACACGTATTCTTGGAGATCCCCATGATTATCACAAGTGTTACAAATAATTGAACTGTCTTCAGTCCACCTAATTGCAAAACTGGATTAAGAGAGTACGCTGATTTAGCACTTCTCTAACATTGGCGGACTCACAATGGATATTTTAAAAAATGTATCAAAATTGATTTTTATTCCATGTGAATTTCTTCCTTTTTCAAAACCTGGCACCTCCATTAGCTACAATTTAGCTCGCCTGCCAATTGTTTGGTCGTAGATTTGAGTGTATTTATGCTAGTAGCGGCTGATGTAGCCTCGAGTTGCTAGCTTCAGGGCTAATGATGCAATTCACTTGCACTGGAAAGTCAGATTTTCTGAGTTCCCAGTCAGAAATTCCAAACAGGAATGACCCCTGAAGTTAGATTTCTCACTCAGGAAGCTGGAAGAACCTCACCAACCCTAACCTCAAATTCCAAGATGGCGGCTCTGCCCATCAACTGTAGTAAAAGCTGTAGTAATATATTGTTTATTAGCACTTCTGTTTTATTTGTGTCTCATTAAAATGGAATGTGAAGTATGCAAAGTACAGCATAATGCATTGTTATTAACTACTATTGCTAACAATGGCTAACCCAGCTAGAACTGGTTTTGCTAACGATGTCTAGGTTTTCCGACTTGTACTGAAACACAGTCAACTTGGTTATGACATCATTCCCAGCTCTGACCTGCGACTTTGCAGCGTAACTCCACAACTCCACATTTTTTGTTTTCATGTTCAAACTTGTCAGACCCATCTGGCACTGACTCAAGTGACATCACTCAAGGCAATTTACCAGACTTCAAGTAGCTCCCTCTAGAGCAACAAAAGGCTATATAATATTATTTTTTACATATGCAGTAGTACTCTGCAACACCTGTAAAAAGACTCCCGGGTATAAAACCTATGGAGTTCCCCTTTAAGTAAGGTATTGATGTTATTAATGTGGATGACTTCAGAGAAACACAGAGCTCTCGTAAAATCATGCCTATAATATATTTCTAAAAAATGTTGATTTCATTCTGACATGAAGTTATCGTACATTTATGTGGGTTGCAAACACAGACACCCCTCATGGATGCCCAAGGGTGTGCATATCAACGTGCATACCCAGTTCTAGTGAACATGTTTATCTCTAATGTCATCACACACTCATGCCAACACTGCATGCCCACTGACCTTCGTCAGCCTCATCCTGCCGCTCTCACTCCTCTCCAGGCTCCTTCTCTTCAGAGACGAGTTTCTGACCACCGGCACCGGTTGCACCTCTTCCTCCCCACACCAATCCGTACTCAGGACACAACCCATATAGGTGGACGGGTCCTGGCCTCGGGACTTTTCGTCCTCCTCCTCTTCTCTCTCTTCTCTCCCTCTGTCCTCTGTCCTCCCCTCTCCCTCTCTGTCCTCTATACAGGCTCCAGCCCAGGCTCCTGGGCAGCTGTTTTTGTCAGCTGGAGTGGAGGACAGGGAGGCCCTTCCCCTTTTCCTGGCTCTGGTTCAGCTCTGCTACAGGGACAGAGGGAAGGATACACTCTGCATGCTCTCGCTGCCCACCCCCCCTTCCTATACACACTTAAAAAACACCTCTCTCTCCAACTCAGTCACATGTGGACTCCCCATTTTTTCTGCCTCCACCCCCTCTCACTGCTCTTCTTTGTTTCACACATACTGTTACAAACACCCAAACTTTCTTAGGCACACTTTGGCTCCCTACTCTCTCTCTCTGTTTGTTTTCTTCTTGTCAATCAATCACACTCACAACATCCCCGTTGTCTGGACTCACACACGACCCTCGACTCAAACGTCAATGCTCGGGGATCCTGTGATGCTCCTCTTTATTTCTTCTGTTTCTTTCTCTCTTCACCCTCTTGTTGCTTCTCTTCCTCTTTCCCATTCCTCCCATCCCAAGAGCACGTCTCTCCCTTTCCTCCTCTCTCCGTTCTACCTCTCTACTGGTGTTGCCTCACTCTTACATATACAATTACCTCTCTGTTCTCACCCCCACCCATCTCTCCTCCTCAGCAGTTTCCTGCTCCCAGATACAGGCAGTCTCTCCTTAGCTCGGGCAACACATTGTTGGTATTGTCTAGAAAACAACCAAGAAAACCAAACAGTGAGGGCAGCTGTTGGGATGCTGAGCAAACCAGTGATTCAGAGTGGACTGAGCCTCCATCAGACTGAGCCTTCCCTTGTTTACAATGCAAAAGCCTGTTTGTTGCATTTGTGAAACAAAGTCTCTTTCACCACAGAAACCATACCTAACATATAACAAAGGATGTGAGAAGCTGGATGAGGAATTGCCAGATGCATCCTTGTCATTGTTTTGGTGATTTCTGCCTGGATAAAGAAGGCACAAAAAGGCCATTTTTAATATTGTTTAAGTGTGAAAAACACGTGTTTCTGTTCCTCACAGCCTCTTTGCTGTTGTTTATTTCTTTTCCCTTGAGTGTTTTGGCTGCTATGCAAGAGCTCACAAGGCTTGGAAGAGCGAGACTGTACCCCTTAAAAGGCAAATTCTTGATGTGCCTCCAAAAGCCCCCCTCCTTCTTTGTATTTACTCTCTACATTCCCCCTTTCTTCTCATTTGTTTTCGTCTTCTTTCTCTCTGTGTCCCTCTCGTCGTTCTTTTCTCTCCTCAGACAGACACCACTGGTGAGGCGCTCTTGTTGTTGCAGGCATTTTGCCCCAGACAAGCCGTCCAGGTGTCCTTCCTTTCCTCCTTTCCTATACCCTACCGACCATCCCTCCATCCCTCCTCCCACTCACCCCGTCCCCCACAGTCCTGTTTCTCTCAAGCCCCCCTTTCCAGTGGACCCCAGCCCCTCCTTCAGCTTCGCCTCTCCCATCTATGTATGTCTTTCAGGCAAGATCTCAGACATGAGCTCAGGCTGCAGACAGTGTTTACAACGAGCCCCCCTCCCCTGGTTTTACATGCCGTGAAATGAACTCCTTCTAATCAACTCAGCTCCTGCCAAAATCCTGCTTTTGCATCTGGAAAATATGGAGAAAGACAGGAGGCAGTGTGCAGACTGAGCCTATATCTACTGCTTGTTACAAAGCCAAAAGAAATATCCAAATTTAATCTGATTAGAAAATGTGGTTCTAATATATAGTGAAGAAACTGAAAGCACAACTCTCTAAATACTGACTCTTTTTCTGCAAAAATGTGGCCACCATCCATTGCAGCATACTTGGCACTTGTTAGTCCGGGCAGAAATCATTTTCAGTCTGGATTAGTGAAGATCAACAGCAGATTTTCGAGGAGTTTTTGATAAGGGGGAAAGGAGGGAGAGAAATGATAACATCTTAGAGAAGAGTTTTAAAAGACAAGATAAACCACGTCCAAATAAGGAGATGCAGAGAGAAAGAGAAAGGATTGTAATCTAAAGAAACAAAGAAGTACAGAAATAGACACAATTGTGATGATGTCAGGGATGACGCTACCCAAGCCGTCTTCCATATCAGAGCATCTCTGACTGAAGATTTATTTTCACATCTGAAGTTCATGACTCATCATTACTGGTCCTTCTCTGAAGTCGTAAACTACATGTGCGCATGCCTTAACATCCTTTCATGCTAAACAACCCTCTCTCACCCTCTATTTGGCCCCTGTGCTGCATCCAAGCATCTGTTTTTGTGGGTCAGTCTTGAACTACCACAACTTCAGGGTTTGTGTTGAATGTGTACAGCAGTAATATAGATGTAAGACCACAGACATCCATGCCAAGGGCGTGTGCACTGGTTGAGCTCACATGTCATCAGGCATGAGAACCACAGGATTGAAAAGACAGGATGACTATTGCAAAGCCACACACAGACACTTGCTGTACTGACAATATAAGTTTGTTTTGGAGTTTGTCTGCCCCCTAGTGGGCACAAATAACTTAATTTCAAGTATGACATATAAAGGATAAGGCTGGGGACATTCTTATTGTCAAAATATCCCACGAAAAGACACAAACCAACGTATTCCTCGGTGTCACTGGAAATATTAAGAGAACCCCCCACCCCCCACATAAAATGAAGTCTTACTTCTTAACACACTCTACACATGAGCAGACCTCTAACAGTGATGAAATAAACACTTACATATAACATTTGACTGTAACAGTGCCTAGCTTGAATCCCAACAATGACAGGGCAGAGTTGGACTCAACAGCGGGAACATGAAGTCTCTGGTAGCTAGCCTAACGACCTACAGAGTTAGCCAGAAACTCAATATGCACTTACAAAATAAGTACATTTCTCTTATAATGTACAACAGCTAGGTATTACAAATTTAGTAACATGTTGTTTGCCTGCACTGATTGAGGAAAAGGGCGTGTAATCCCCTCCACTGGGGGCTCTACGGAGAGCCTATGCAAGTGGCCTACGCTGTTGTGAGCATTTATACTTGTGCTGTGGTGTGTCTGTGTCACTCTGCAGTTATATCTCCAAAACACTGGTTGGCGGTGGGCTTACCATGTCACTATGTTGAGATTCTGTGATTAAAAACATTAAAAAATGTTTGCACTTTAATTTATCTTTGTCTATATATTCCCTTTTGTGTATATATATTCCTTTCATATTTTTATCTATATTGTTTACATTTTTATCTATTTATAATTGAGTGTGGATTTAGTTGATATTTTTTCTGGTATTCATTGCAGTCAGCAAAGGAAGAATTTCATTGTACAGGGAAACGTGTTTCCTCACTGTACATATGACAATAAACACTTTGATTTGAATTGAATTGAATTGAATTGAATGGAATTTTTTTTTGATTCACAGACAAAACCATTGTTTCTAGCTAGACACATTTTCCCACAGATGTTGGGCTTAGAAGCCAATTTGATATAGTGACCAAAACATGGAATTACAACTGTGCCTGCTCTATGGGCTTAATGATGCGGAATCAGAGCGGAAGGTCCCAAAAGAAATGCAATGTTTCTTTTGAATTGAGTAACGTGAGTAATACTGTGGAGGCAGTTTTCAAACATTTCCATCTTCAGTAGAAACCAGGGGGCTAAGGCTTGAGTGCCCGAGTGTCAGAAAGTATTGAGACAGACTACTTGCACATTGTTGGTTTTAGTCTTGTCATGGGATTTGTTGACTTTTGGGTAGAAGCTAAATGTTAATTAATTAGGATTTCAAAAGGGTTTGGAATTAAATCTTAATTAACCAGCACAGGACATGAGTAGAAACAATAAAAAAGTAATGGGATCAAGTTAAACAGAATGAAAATGATGCCCTCTGTGGCACCACAGGCTCATGAACAGAAAAGAACAAAAACAGGGTCCATAGGAATTGTTGGGATATAAAAACAACATGACAGTTGTGAAATAAAAAAAACAAGGTTAGGAAAAAATTGTTGCAAAATACTGGCTTAAACATATTGTGGTGTCCACAGAACTTTGCATTTCAGATCTTGGGAACTGCTCATATTGCTCATTTGTGCCAGGGTCAGGAATATTTATCTTTATCTTTGAGACTGACGTCAGATTTGACACAGAGCACACAGTGAACACAAAAGCCGGAAACAGAGTGTATCGGTCTGAAAGGCCTTCCAGCTTAGTCATCATGGAAATATGAGAGGAAACTGAAATAAAAGTTAAGCTGGACTGAAAATGTGTCATAAATCATTGGGATGATCTGACAGAGAGAAAACGTTGTCCAATACTGCTCTACTACTACTTCTCTTGTCATAGAAAATAGGAATCTAAGTAAATGCTGTCCTCCAGTAAATGTTAAATGTACACTGTAACTCTACGGAAGGTTACAGCAGGCTACTTGAGTAGTATTCTATTTAATGATGCCAAAGTCCTGCGGCTCTCAGGATGTTACTGTCTTGTGTAGCGTTTCAGTTGAGATCAAAACTAGGGTTTTTCGGTTAAAATAACCATGTTTGTTACGTACAGGATGTCAGAACATCGTAAAGAGGTGTAATCAGGCAGGTGACATAACTTCGTAAAAGACCAAGTAGAGAAGGGTCTAGCTGCAGAGCTCTGAGCTTGGGCCTACCTTCTCTGTCGGACTATATCTGGTCCTGTGTGAGCGTGCAGAAGTTTCACTGGAGGGCTTTTACCCTCTCGGGAAGAAATCTATTCATTTAAACCCAGACCAAGACTTTTTCCCTAACCTTAACCAAGGAATCCTTACAATGGCAAAAAACGTTATTTTGTGATGAGGCAGGGCAATATACACACATGATTTTCCGTCTTAACAGATGTGAAAACATACATGATTTTCAACCATTGGTCCATCGCGATGAAGACGTGTCTCAGTGCTGGAGGTGGGCCCAAGTCCAAGCCTGAAACTCTGCAGCAGGACGCTATTGCATACGCACATGAAGTTAAAATAGGTCAGCATTGAGTTTTAGTTTCACAAGGGACACAAACAGCTGTCTCCTGGGTGAAAATCCTGTATTTGTTTGACCCATCTACCACCTCGACCTCTTCCCTATGCGGGCTTTCTCACGCTTTATACTACTTATGGGAAGTATTTAGGAGTAACTAGTTACATGTAACAAGTTACTTGTTACATGTAACTAGTTACAGTAATTGAATCACAAAATAATTGTAATTGTAATCAGTTACTGAGAAAAAAATATGTAATCAAATTACAGTTACTGGCTAAAATGGTTGTGATTACAAAGGGATTACAATCAACTATATTCTTCCATAAAAATGTTCAACATTCTAACCAACAGTGCTTACCACTTATATGACACAGGAGTCTTTGCTAGTGCAGCATTACTGTACAGTTAATAGCATTTGAGGAAGGTAACAACGCTTTTGTATATTTTAGCACATTTGCAGGCATACTTTTGCATGTGTGTCCTTTCTTTGAACCATTTTCAAAGACGTGTCTTGATTCAGATTTTTGCATGTGTTTTCCATTTATGTTACAATGAATGTGTAGAGACTTGAATGATGGATGGTAAAGACAATCCATCACAGTTAACATCATCTTTTTGTCATCAAAGTCAAAATGTCCACAACAATCCCCATTCCTGCGAGATGCATTGCCGAGGAAGATGTATATGTTGCCCAGGATGCAGGATTCTTCAATGTACATCGATACATGAATTCTAAGTAACAAATTATGATTGACTCTTTTTGACAGATCTTTGATGTTGCATCCTGATTTGAGTTAGACAGGAACCCAGTGACACTGAAGGATTGGCCAGAACATAGAATACAGTAAAGAGAGGCTGGGAAAATGTGTACAGTATGTGCTTACAGTGGATCCCGGTGCAGACAGTTGGTCAGTGAAAGAACAAGAGCTTTCTCTTATCCAGCTTTCAATCACTCAAACAAGTATTTGATGCTCTTCTGTCACACAGCCTGAAGCACTGAGGATCTTGGGATCGTGGAAATGGAACCACATGCCTCTATGAATTTAAAAAGGCTACTATGCCACACAGTCCACTGTGGTTTTGCTGATGTTTGAAGGGTGACATTCAATAGGCTGTAGCACAAGATGACTAAAATATGTGGTAGACCCTTTCCCTGAGTTTCTTCAGTGGAAGAGTAAGTAAGAAATTCCTCACATCCATTTTGGTTAACCCGGGCCACTGTAGAACAGCATCACAAGTTGATTAAGAGGATTTGATTCCTTAAATTCCCATAGCTGTCTCGTGGTATGAGAAAATATTTCTCATAAACATTGTAGACATTCTGAATGGTAAAATTAACATATATCTGCACTTCAGCCCAAGCTCATATAAAAAAGCTCAGGGGAAGTGGCTGTGCACTGCTCAGAGGTTAACCAGACTTCCATTTGTCAAACCAACCAGTTAGTCCTGGCATTCTGTTTACTTGTAAAACTGTAAAAATTTCCTAGAGTACAGTATGAAAAGGCGCAAGCATCAGTCGCACTAATAGTGTCAAACCATTCTGCTCAGCACTCCTGTCATTAAACCAAGACTGTCTTGTTTGGATTTAATGCTGTTGGGATATTCATGCCTGTTATGGTCATTTTCAAACAGCGGGTATTTTAGCTTATTGTTATTTCAGCTCAAAAAGAAACCACAGACCAAGGAAACACAAAGAAGAATATTTGTATTGAAAAGACTGTACGTTTTTAAAAAGAAATATGGCTGTACATAGCTCAAAGAAAAAGAGAACAATAGTATTGACAGGGATAGTTTCTCATAAAGTACATTGTCCTCATCAGTAAATGGTAGAAGGTGATTGATAAGTATTTATGGCACTAGGCATAATCTGTGTCCCCTTTGAAGGATATTGGTGCACTTGAGTGTATTTGAGCTCTGAGAGGAAATGATCTAGGATGGGATTCCAGATTTTAAGAAATAAGCCTTTGATATCCCCATGGACCGCACTTGTCTTTTCATGAGGCAAAACACTAAAAATCTCCCTGTGGGTGAAGTATTTTTAACCCATTTTAACAGGATGCCATATATGAGCAAGAAGCATCAGTTTGTCCAGCAATTCGTAGTGATTATGGGAAAGTAAAACTTCTTTAGAGGGCAAACCTAGTATGAATAGCTCCGGATACTTCCTTATGGTAGTCTTAAAGGGAAATTTCGGTTTATTTCAACCTGTCTCCTATCGTCCTAAATTTGTTTCAAGTGACTAGTGACATAAAACTAATAGTTAGCATGTTAGCCGTTAGCCTAGATACAGCCGGGGCGCATAGTAGCATCAGACCTGTTAAAACGTAAGTGAACGGGCAACCTTCAAGTGCCAAGTTAGTCCACTAAACAAGCTTTTTTTCCACAAAGACTGCCTCATATCGTTAGGATAAATGTCAGAGAACATATAGAAAATGACATGTAAACGTGTTGTCTTACCTTACTGGTGTGTTTGTTTACCATCTAGCTCTGCTTTCCAAAGCGCGGCCGAAATATATCTCGCAAGCTCTGGATAAAGCCCAGCTGGATACTACTCCAGGTGGGGGTGTCTCGTCCTCAGTCACATCTAGACCTTGAAAATAAGGCTGCAACCGGTCCCATTCCTTGCAACAGAGGCATTCCTCATCTATGGGCACTGGGGCACAGCATTCACGAGTACACCACCAATCTCCAGAGCTACACAGCCTTGCAGCAGCCATTCCTCTTCTCTCGTCCTCTACCTGTTGCGCCTCTCTCTCTCTCTCTCTCCTCTCTCTTCACGAAGCTCTTCCTCAGTGTATTCTGGCTCAAATACATAAGGGTGGCCATCAAACTCTGCAAAATCAAATTCCTCCTCCACAAAGTCGAAGTCTGGCAAAAAGTCAGCCATTATTCTATAAATCTTTCATAAAATAAATGAAAGAACTTTTCAGGCTACTGTCTGGTTCTGCCTTCAAGCTGTTGCTGCTTGTTCTCACAAGATTTCAGGCACGGTATGAGATCGCTGCTTGTTCTCGCGATATTTCGGCTGCCCTTTGGAAAGCAGAGCTAGATGGTAAAGAAACATGGCACCACACCGGTAAGGTAAGACAGCATGTTTACATGTCGTTTTCTATATGTTCTCTGACATTTATCCTAACAATATGAGGCAGTCTTTGTGGAAAAAAAGCTTGTTTAGTGGACTAACTTTGCACTTGAAGGTTGCCCGGTCACTTACGTTTTAACAGGTCTGACGCTACTGCATATGCATGTATCTAGGCTAACGGCTAACATGCTAACTATTATTTTTATGTCACTAGTCACTTGAAACAAATTTAGGACGATAGGAGACAGGTTGAAATAAACTGAAATTTCCCTTTAATGACAGGATGTATCAAGGGGCATTTTGTGGGAATCTATGAAAGCCTACATTAGGGGACAAGTTATCTCTTATGTAGTGCACAAGAATAAGGAGCGCTCCAAACAACTTAAAGATTTGATTGGAAAAATTGCAGATAAGACGCTAGGCTCTTTTGCCCATGCCAGATCTTTTCAAAGAAAAGTTACTGTTGCAAATTGAATTTAATACACTTATGACATGGAAGGCAGAAAAAAATATCTTTGAATCCAGACAGGTTTATTATGAACATGGAGATAAAGCAGGGAGGCTCCTTGCACTTCAACTTAAACAGCAGTCAACTGAACAAACAATCCCAGGAATTGATACAGGTGCTGATTCTGTATCACGCAACCCCAGAGTAATTAATGACCAATTTAAGCAATACTACTCTTCCCTATATCAATCAGAGGTAGATATTAACTCGTCTGAAATCCAGTCATTTCTTGACTGTCTAGATGTCCCAAAACTTGCCCCAGATGCTCAGTCATCTCTAGAACAACCATTGTTAGTTGAGGAAATAGCAAATGCTATCAAGATGTCTCTAATGGGAGGGGCACCAGGCCCAGATGGATTCCCCATAGAGATTCATAGGGAGTTCTCTTCAAAACTCGTACCTGTTCTGATGTCAGTTTACGATGAATCACTGGTTAATGGGAAACTACCACAAACGCTTACGCAGGCAACAATCTCAGTATTGTTAAAAAAAGATAAGGATCCTGTGCAGTGTGGCTCATACAGGCCAATCAGCCTTCTGTGCTGTGACTACAAAATTTTAACTAAAGCCCTTGCACAGCGATTAGACCCTATTATTTCCAGCATTATTAATGAGGACCAAACAGGTTTTATTCCCGGACGGCAATCATTTTTTAATGTGATGTTTTCTCCCCATTCAACAGTGCAACCCAAGGTTATCCTAAGCTTTGATGCCAAAAAGGCATTTGATAGAATTGAATGGACTTATCTTTTTGCAGCATTACAAAAGTTTGGATTTGGGCCTGTTTTCTGTAGGTGGATCAGAGTTCTGTATTCAACACCCATGGCTGCGGTCAGAACAAATGGCCTGATTTCCGAATATTTTCCACTTCACAGAGGTACGAGGCAGGGTTGCTGTCTGTCGCCTTTCCTGTTCGATGTTGCGATTGAACTGCTGGCAATTGCTATCAGATCTGATGGCAGGGTTAAGAGTATTTCTAGGGGCGAAACAAAACATAAAACTCTGCTTTATGTGGATGACTTGCTTTTGCTAATATCAGATTCAATAGAGTGTGCCAGTAAACCCGGAACTCCGTTAGCGCTTTTAGCTCTTCCGGTTCTCTCGTCTAAAAGTCAATATGTTTTTGAATGGGATTTTGGTAAAATGCCTCAAATAAGGTCTGTGGTTAACAAAAGCTTAAGCGAGTTTCAGGTTTTGTTCTACGACATAAAACACGTCAGTAAATACCCTACTTGTGAATTTTGAAGCTTTTACATGCCGTAAAAAAGGCGGTTGCTAACAAGTTGCTCAATACGACTACAAACCCTGTCGGGGACATTAAACGTCATCACCCCCGAACAGGCGAGAGTGCTGGCAGTCTGCCATTACAGCTTCTTATTTAGCTTAAACAGTCCGATTTCCCTATTATACAATGTTTTTAAAATAAAGCGGCCGAAATCAGTTGAAAGCTTAGTGGCAGTGACGTCAAGAGTCATGCGACTGTGGAGCAGTTATGTAGTCCGTTAAAGCCTAACGTTAGCTTTTTACTTCTGGCGATCGCATTTAAGCTTCAAATGCAGTATGAAAGGTGTTCATATGTGAAGATTATCTTGCTGAACAAAACCTGTAAGTATCATAAACTTGTGTTAGCCACAGAGCTTATTTTCTGACATAATCCAAAACGCAATGCAAAAAATCACATTAACTTTCTCTTCCGGGAACCAGCGCGCTGCTAAACTTCCGGGTTTTGACGTCAGCCCTGGCACACTCTATAGAGAGCATATCTCACATTCTCCATTTGCTGCAAAAATTCGGTAGCATGTCAGGATATAAAATTAATTTATCAAAATCCTTAGTATTTCCGTTGATTAATCTAGCAAGACAGGTCAATTACGAACATCTGCCCTTTAAAATTGAAAACGATAAATTTGTTGATTTGGGAATAGAAATTGCAGGCTCAATCAAGGCTACAGGTCTATTTTAGGTATATTTTCCCTTCATTTCTTCTTTCATATGGAATAAAAAACCTGCGCGTATAAAGAAGGCAAGCTTGGAGAGAGTTAAATCTGAGGGTGGCCTGGCTTTGCCTAATTTTTTATTTTATTACTGGTCAGCCAATATAGCTAAGTTGTCTGCAAACATGGTAATCCAATAGGATTACCATGTTTGCAGACAAAGAAGGCCCGGTTTGGGCTGATATGGAACTGAGAGCTACACTCCCCGATTTCAATTTTAACTGCTCCTTTCCCACTAAATATCAGAGAACCTGCATTGAACACAAATTTGGTGGTCCAAAATTCAATTAAGATCTGGGGCCAGTTCAGAAAACATTTTAATCTGACAAATATATGCAGCTTCTCTCTGATAATGTTTAATCATCTTTTTGCGCCTTCCAAAATAGATCAGGCATTTGCAGTTTGGCATAGATGTGGTTTGGTCTATTTTCAAGATCTCTTTACTGATGATAGCTTTATGTCATTTAAATTTATGTGTGAAGACCATAATTTAGGGTTCAGAGCTGTGCCTCTAAATATTTCTTAGGGTATCCGTCTCCACCCTCTAAGGATATATATTGTATTCAGTCCTTAATGTGAATTCATTTAATAAAGGGGTATTCATTTCTGTCAACGTTAGACATCGCATACAGGAGTGACTTGGCATATCCCTGATACAGTGCTGGAATGACACATTTCACATTTTGTATCACTTCCTCTTTCCACTAGAGGGAGCTGGAGAGTGCACTAATTATACATCATGTTTTTATACATCAAATATACACCACAACATTTAACTTTCAGATAAATCAAAAGATAAGTGTTTGAGACCTACTTCCTGTCACCACTAGGTGGCACTATGAGTATCAGGAAATATGGTCATATAAATGTTTTCAGGGCAG
>NC_065521.1:15023639-15028198 GCF_006386435.1 Epinephelus moara | reverse complement strand
ATCAAACTCTGCAAAATCAAATTCCTCCTCCACAAAGTCGAAGTCTGGCAAAAAGTCAGCCATTATTCTATAAATCTTTCATAAAAGAAATGAATTAACTTTTCAGGCTACTGTCCGGTTCTGCCTTCCAGCTGTTGCTGCTTGTTCTCGCGAGATTTCAGGCACGATATGAGATTGCTGCTTGTTCTCGCGATATTTCGGCAGGTTTTCGGTTAAAATAACCATGTTTGTTACGTACAGGATGTCAGAACATCGTAAAGAGGTGTAATCAGGCAGGTGACATAACTTTGTAAAAGACCAAGTAGAGAAGGGTCTAGCTGCAGAGCTCTGAGCTCGGGCCTACCTTCTCTGTCGGACTATTTCTGGTCCTGTGTGAGCGTGCAGAAGTTTGACTGGAGGGCTTTTACCCTCTTGGGAAGAAATCTATTCATTTAAACCCAGACCATGACTTTTTTCCCTAACCTTAACCAAGGAATCCTTACAATGGCAAAAAACGTTATTTTGTGATGAGGCAGGGCAATATACACACATGATTTGCCGTCTTAACACATGTGAAAACATACATGATTTTCAACCATTGGTCCATGGCGATGAAGACGTGTCTCAGTGCTGGAGGTGGGCCCAAGTCCAAGCCTGAAACTCTGCAGTAGGACGCTATTGCATACGCACATGAAGTTAAAATAAGTCAGCATTGAGTTTTAGTTTCACAAGGGACACAAACAGCTCTTCGTCAGTGTATTCTGGCTCAAATAAATAAGGGCGGCCATCAAACTCTGCAAAATCAAATTCCTCCTCCACAAAGTCGAAGTCTGGCAAAAAGTCAGCCATTATTCTATAAATCTTTCATAAAATAAATGAATTAACTTTTCAGGCTACTGTCCGGTTCTGCCTTCCAGCTGTTGCTGCTTGTTCTCGCGATATTTCGGCAGCGCTTTGGAAAGCAAAGCTAAATGTAAACAAACATGGCACCACACCGGTAAGGTAAGACAACACGTTTACATGCCGTTTTCTATATGTTCTCTGACATTTATCCTAACGATATGAGGCGGTCTTTGTGGAAAAAAGCTTGTTTAGTGGACTAACTTTGCACTTGAAGTATGCCCGTTCACTTACGTTTTAACAGGTCTGACGCTACTATGCGCCCCGGCTGTATCTAGGCTAACGGCTAACATGCTAACTATTATTTTTATGTCACTAGTCACTTGAAACAAATTCAGTACGATAGGAGACAGGTTGAAAGAAACCGAAATTTCCCTTTAAGGCCCTGACACACCGAGCCAACGCTCTGCCATTGGTCAAAGTTGGACTGTCAATGAGCATCTGTTGCCCTAGTCGGTGGTGTGTCCCGCACTGTTGCCCCTTGTCAGCCCCCGTCAGCTTTTTTTTTGGCTGATTCAACATGTTGAATTGGTGGCTGGCATAGCAGAGCCCATTGGCGAATGCAATCATTCTGACTGGCAGTTCAGCTCAGTGCACGTATAGAGAAATGGAAGTGAGGAAAGTAAACAAGCTAAAGTCAAGTCGGAGTAAAACCAAAACAAACTTGTTACATAAGGTAAGATAATTTTTCTTTAGCCACTTAGCTCTTTAGCAGAAGGTCTTGTCATGGTTTGTGTTATTGTTCACTGGCGCACAGTGAATATGCTGTCCTTTCAAGACTGGATTGTGTTGAGCTAACTGACTAACTAGCATCAAGACAGTCTTGCTGTTACCCTTTTTGAATGACAATTTGAGACTACCAGAGTCTGTTGGTATGGAGAGTTATTTCCTCTCATGCAGGTGCATAATGTCCGTGCTGGCTGGTTGGTTTGGTGTGTCTGGGTCTTAAAATATCCTGCTTAGTTCAGGAGCTATTTGACTCCGGTATCTAAATCCGATTGCACCCCCAAAAGAAGTAACAATGAGTCCCAAAGTCTGTTTCACACTTGCGGAAAATGGGGGAGGTGTTTTGAGGTATTTTGTGGAGTTCTGTTTGACTCAGACTCCATCCATTCATTTTCGTAACCGCTTATCCTCTTGAGGGTCGCGGGGAGGCTGGAGTCTATCCCAGCTGACATTGGGTGAGAGGCAGGGTACACCCTGGACAGGTCGCCACACTATCACAGGGCTGACACATAGAGACAGACAACCATTCACACTTACATTCACACCTACGGACAATTTAGAGTCACCAATTAACCTATCCCCAACCTGCATGTCTTTGGGCTGTGGGAGGAAGCCAGAGTACCTGGAGAAAACATGCCAGAACCATGAGAGAACATGCAAACTCTGCACAGAAGGGCTCCCTCCTGGGATCAAACCAGGATCCCTCTTGCTGTGAGGCGACAGTGCTAACCACCACACCACAAACTAAAACCTCATTATTAGCTTCAGATAAACTCTGGAAGTTTTTGTTGCACAGACAGACCACTGTGGATTTTAACCTCAGTCATTTGGACTGCACATCAGAAGCAATTTTATACAGCATATGTTTACCTTCATTCTTCATTTAAAGGAAGTGAGTACCTGATGACAGTCCATGTAAAATAAATCAGTAACCAGTAAACAATATGCTTGTATTTCTGCCTGCAGGGCTATTCTGTATGGAAAGAGCACCACCACGTGGTAGATACCTTTCTCTACACACTTCACACAGCAGCACTGCACTCGTGTTCTGTTATGATCCCTGACAGCCACTGCATAGGACCAACTAAACAGCTAATTCATCTGATGACGGTCATGTTAAGTTGTTGTACAAGTAAAAAATCTTCTGTGCACATTATTGTCCTTGATATTATGGTTTATCTCTCCCCTGAGCCAACACTAGTCAATTTAAAAGAATGAGAAAAAGGCCCACTTCTATTGTGAAATGCATCTTGGGTTCTAGAGTCATACAATGGTCATGGTGACCATTTAATCCCAGTGATTTCTCCAAACAGTTTTAGTAATCTATTCCTTGCTAGCCCTATTTTAAGAAATTTCTAGAATGTAGTAACTGTTAACAACACATTTCAGTGAACAAACCATGGACAAACACACATGTTCACTTTAACTTAGTCACATTTGTTATTTGAGAAGACAGACGCCTGAACAAGTATACAGTGTGTTGTATATCTAGTGGTTTGACATGATAAGAAAGTGTCTCTCTAACACACAGAACTGGTCACTATTTTGATAACCACTTAGTCATTAACAGTGATGTAGGGAAGTTAGGATGGGCCCTAGTGCACGCCATCATGCATGTATTGTTTTGACACAAATAGAGACCTGACATGGGACAACATCAACAGACACATTACCCAGCAATCATCACTGCATATCTGACAAAAATATAAAAAAAAGTAAGAAATTAGTATATAGTTTGCAATAGTTTTTATAGTATATTTATATTTATGGATTTTATAGTTTGTATTTTAAAAAAAAGCATATAATTTTATTTTAGATAGTTAAAGACTATTTAAAAAAGTAAAAACAAAATGGAAAACCACAATGCACCATTTTTGATAATATGCTTTTTTTTTTTTTTTTTAAATCATTTATCTTCAAACACAGGTATATTTCCACGGTAGCAATCTGAATCACTTGCAAGGGCCCGCTCTCTCCAGGGGCCTCAGTGCAATCACACAGCTTGCACTATCTATGTTTATGCCCCTGGTCATTAAAGTAAATGTTTAAGGCAAAAACTTCAGACATGCCTTGATTGCAGCTTCTCAAATGTGAGAATATGCCTTTTTTCTCTGTTCTATACTATGTCTTGTCGAGGTCAAGGTCCGTAAACAAACTACAATGCATCGCCCAATGATGTGAGAGATGGAGCACATAGATTGCACATTCCAGGACACCAACATTGACATCACTGATGACGTCAATGAATTTATTGAGTGTTTGGTGGATTTAATCTGTAAAAAAAAACAGAGGCAACTTCACCCAAAACTACTGTTAAATCATGCCACAACTAGAAACCATGGATTACCAGAACCATGTGTGATGCCATAAACACATAGTTGAAACATAACAGCTGGCAAACGTAAAAAAAAAAAAAAAAGAAAAAAAAAAAGACAAATTACAATGCACAATTTGAAGGAGCTGATGGTTGACTGATTGTGAATTGATTCTTAGAGAACTTGATTTACTGATTGATTGATTGATATTCCTTGGGTTACACTGCTGATTGAACCTAACATCACCCTGTGTTTTGGGAGATTATGATGGCCGTTTACAACTGATTTCTGGTATTTTATAGACTTAATGATTAATAAGAAGAAAATAATCATCAGATCAATTCATTATCAACAGTGTTGGGTAAGGGTTACTTTAAAAGTAATCAAAGTACGTTACTGTGCTACTTTTTTAAAAAGTAACCAGTTACTTTACTGCATTACTCCCTGAGTAAAGTAACTCAAGTACTTTTAAAGTACTTCCAACGTTACTCCCTGAGAAAAGTAACTCAAGCACTTTTAAAGTACTTTTGAGTATTCTACATTTCCTATTGGGCAATGGACCACAGGGCGCTAAGCCTACATTTTTTTGTCTCCAAAATTAAAGTTATGGACCACTTGCCCTTCACTGAGATCCAATTC
>NC_065521.1:14962479-15021643 GCF_006386435.1 Epinephelus moara | reverse complement strand
GACATCCGCTGGAAAAAATATTTTTTCACGGACCGTTTATTGAGTTATTACAGACACCGCTAACGGCTAACGGCTAACAGCTAACGGTTAGCCCAGCTAATCTACAATAACCATGTTAATTACTAAACGTGCACACAGAAATAGTAATGTTTGTTCAATCATTGTGTTTATAGACTTTACAAACATGAGATTAGTCTAAACGGTGATATAGTGACGTGAAAAATGTGATATATATATGTATAGCTAAACTCAACAAGGTAAACAACAAGCCGATTCCCATTTACACAGTGGTCAAGAGTGCTGGACCGGAGGTGTCGCACAAAAAACTGGAAGCTGGCTGCGTTCTGTTTTGCCTCCGTGTTTCCGTGAAAAATAAGGTGGATAGGCACCAGCGTGCCAGAGGGCACCAGGGAGTGAGGTGGGTTTTTTTTGTTGTTGTTTTTTGTTTTTCTTCCCCATTCTATTCGAAAAATTAGACAAGAATACACTACAAAACAACAACAGTACATATAGCCATACGTCTTTAAATAATAATTAAATAATATTTCTAATTTAAATTTCTGCCTGCCTGGCATCCTTCTGCCTCTCTGGCAGGCAGCATCAATTTTGCCACGGTCCCTAACTGCGCCCTCTTCCCCCCTCCCCCCTTTCCCCGCTGCCTGCGGTCTTCTGTAATGTGATGCTGCTGAGTGACAAACTGACAGTCGGGTGCCAATGCCATCGTCATGAAGAGGCAAAAGCAAAAGAAATGTGAACGGGACCGAGGTAATGATGTGATGTGACGAAACACTTCTTTTAAAATGGTAGAAACACAACGCAAGTTACAGTTACTTAAGCACTTGCAAGCTAACGTCAGCTCAATTAGCCACTAATGATTAGCGGTTAGGCTACTACTAGCCTACATAACGTCAATGTTACTGCGATTTCATTAGCCACTTGTTTTAGGAATCCTTTCAGCATTCAGCTTGAGTTAATGTCAGTTAATGTTGCTCCCATCTTAGAGAAAGTTGGAAAGAAAGACTCAAAGTATTTGATGGAATGAATAAGCAACATAATTGAATATATTGGCCTATCTTTTCTTTTAATGTTTAGTGTGCTTCTGCACAAACCACTCACTGTTAACCAACCTGGCATATATTCATATACTGTATATTTATGTTTTCCAATTTTCAGATTTGTGCAATTTGTGATGTTACAGTTGCATTTTTTATATTTTGGCTCTTTGCTGTGTTTAAAATGTCATTAGATCAAGGCAGGCTGTAATGTTAGGTGCTATTATGGTTATGCCATGATGGTTTCACAATCAACAGCTATTTGATTAATATATTATAAAATCCCAGTTTGTCAAATATACGTACCTCCACTTTTTAGATGCACTTCTGAGAAAATATCTTGCCTAGGGTGCCAAATTGGTCAGGCACAGCCCTGTATACTGAGACCATACAACAGTATGTAACAGTGGCCTCTTGTGGTTGAACCCAACACAATGTCCCTCCTTACCCTCTGATGTCATACATCTATGCTGAGACATCACTAGGGAGCAGCACAGGCAAAGACATCTGAAGAGTTCCTCTTCTGCTGCTTACAATTCAGTTTTTAATGTCTGAATCCACTGCATGAATTCATCATTTCATTCATTTGTATCCAAATATATCTGTGTCTGCTGTAAGCTTTGCACACAACTGAGTGACTTGATTTTTTCAAGTTACTTTGACCTATTACATTAATAATGATTCACCACACGTATATTCTATTCTTGTTAAAGGAAATTATGAAATGTTGAAGTTTTGTGGTTTTATGTACCCCATGACTGATATTGAGCTAGTACCAGCTGCTGAGTCACTGTGTCACACGGTTGTCAGGTTCATGTCACTTTCTGCCACATGATGGTAAGGTTTCTGCCTGCGTGAATGTCACACCACTATTTCATGTGGCCATTGTCACACAGCCGTTGCCACATCCACCTGGTTCATTGACTGCTCTGTTTTGCCCAAAACCTAACCATTATCCCTATGGCAACAGCTTCTGCAATTCTTTCAGAAAGACAAGGTGTGTTCATGTAAATGGACGTCTGTCTGAATGGGAAGGTCTACAGAGGTTTGCTTATAGGGGCCAGGATCTGTGTCAACATGAGGGTAAACCTAAAAGAGGGAGAAGAAAAGTACACCAGCTTGGGAGGTTATTCTTTCTTCTCAGAGATTTTTCCTGCTGGTCATCAAAACTGAAGCCTGAAAGTCTTAGTAACTCCCAAACAGTTCAATCATTGTTTTGACAACAGTGGCTCCCCCACACATTCCTGCAGTAGCTGCTGGACCTGAACTACTGTAGACAGTTTGATATAGTTTTCATTTATGTAAATTTTCTTTTAACATGACGTTACTGGGCTAACCACTGGGCATTACACTTTCTGTCTGGCTAATCATACACTGGGCACGTCACCAGCTGTCAACAAAAAAAAGGAGAAAAAAGGGAACAAAAAAAAAAATACTGTACTGAGAAAGAAATCCATTATCAGCCTGTTAACCATGTGTTTTTGCAACTGTAGTCAGGACAGTCACATGTACAGTACTTCCCATTCATTCATCATTGTCATGACAACGCTTGAAAGCACAAATGCACGTCAGACTTACTCGTCAGTGCCAGACAGGAAATAAGCTCTAATTATTTGTGTGAATGAAACATACAGGGAAAGAAAGGCACAGAGACAGAGCTTTGACTCTGATACAGATTAAATGTGTTTTAATAGGTCAAGACAAACTCATTAATTAGCCTGACAATGCTGTGATTTACACAGCACAGAAGCATGATTGCTCTTTGAACACTGGACTTTGGTCCGATTTCTATGACCAGTCCTGGATCAGTGTGTGTGAAACTTTTGTTGGTGTTTCTGGTGCTAAAAGACACTTTCTTCAAAGCTGCGATGACTCAGAAGACATTTTAACTCTCTGTACACTCTGTACTGTTGGTGAAAGTGAACCATACCTAACCACACATACATACATAGGTATGTGGCATGGTTCACAGACCATTTCTAACTTGACGATCTTAATTTTTTAAATTAATTACAGGGACGATCTTTTTTGCGTCATTACCTCTCATCTGCCAGTAAGCTGTCTTACCAAAAAACACATGGAGCCTGGAAAGACATAAATTATTGTGCTATGAATAGACCGTGTGTGTGTGTGTGTGTGTGTGTGTGTGTGTGGAGGCGATGCGTCTACGTTTTTGTGGAAATTTTCCCAGAGTGGTTTTGACTCTGTCATTTTTTCCCCTGTGCTTTTTCCCCAAAACTGAACGTTAGCAGAGGCCCGTCCTGTCGTGTGTGTGTCCAGAAAACTTACTTAGATTAACACAGACTAAACTAAATACTAAAGGCTTCTTTAAAGCAGTAACAGTGATTTCAATTTGCAACCATGCTGTGTTAGTAGCAAAGCTTCAGTCATCGCCTCCTAATTTAATTTTAGCCTGACTTTCAGCAACAGCTCATAATCAGGCTCATATTGAACCTGTTGAGTTTAAATCATCAGCTCGTCTCTATTTAGACCCTCACTTAAAAGCTACACAATAGGCTGCGTGACAGTCTATTATAACAGATGTAATGTTGATGGAAATAAAAAACGATGATAAGCAGAGGTGTGTTAGAGGCTGTGAGGGCAGAAGGTGGAACAACTGTCCTCCCACAGTTTCAGCTCTGCTCTGTGTACTCTTAATACACCTTTTCATTTTTTAAAGCAATACTTCACCTCTCAAATGACATTTGGTTTTAGATTACTGTGTTGCGTTGAATTTGTGAAGAATTAATGTCGCAGACCTCCACGGTAAACAGAGAACCCAAAAAAGACTAACCTTCTTCATGAATTGAAGTCATAGGCAACCGTCTTTAACAGCAAAAAACTCTTACACAACTCGTGCAGTTTAATCTGAGTCTCATTTATCCATTTGTGTCCTCAGTACTGCCTTTACACATGCTTTTTCATCAAAACCTTTGCATTTAAAAGTCAACTGAAACTGAAACTTATCTATGCTCCCTTCAAAGCCAGACTCCATTGACAAAAACAGTAATTTTACCTTGCTGAACATGGGAGCTGCTGGTCTACAGCTGCCTCGACCAGTTAGTATATCTGTGCTATTGGGTGACTTCGCTAAATATGAACTAACTCTTTAAAACATCAAAGTCACACAATAACACAAACTTGCTAACTGATACAGGCAGTGGTAGACCAGCAGCTCCTGTGTTCAGCAAGGTAAAATCATTATTTTTTTCAATGGAATCTGGCTTTGAAGAGAGCATAGATACATGTCACTTATAGTTTAATTCCTTGTTGGAAAGGCCTTTGTCTTTGGGAAGTACTGAACATATGACTGAATAAATGAGACTTGGATTATGGTGCATTAGTTGTATGAGAGTTTGTAAACTGATATTTCAGTATAGTTTCTTGCTGTTAAGTGTGGACCCCTATGACTTCAAGTCATCAAGAATTTTCTGTTTTTGGATTCTTCGTTCACCATGGAGGCATGCGACGACACAAAGTTTTCTTTATAAATTCAGCGTAACGCTGGGTGAGTAATTGTTACACACATAGTCATTTGAGGTTTGAAGAATTCCTTTAAAGCTGCACAAATCAATATTGTTTATTGAATCAAATGATTACATTTGTTTCAAGAGGCTTCGCTTCTATCACCCAACTGTCCATTCTTTAGTAGTGTTCAAGTGCCTCTCAGCTCATTGTTTTGGCAATGTGGCCCAACTTTATTTTACTCTCATTAACCATGTTTTCAGATATTTTTCAGCAAAACAAACTCTGACAAACCCAGGACACGCTCCCTGCATGGCCCTAAATGAGAGACAAAGCTAACAGCTAACAGCTAATAGGATGAATATTTTACAGGACACACCAACCTTATTTACAGAAATCATGACCTGGTTACTCAAGATAATCCACAGACCTTGTTGTGAGCAGTTTCATAGGAACTACTATCTTTCTACCAAACTACACCAGCCAATCATATCACTGCACAGAAGAAAGCATGCCTCTACTCAAGGAGGAGAGGCTTGTGCTTGTGACAGCACTAGATGTAAACATTAATGGCATCCTCCTCGGCTGAGCTGTAATGTTAGATAGCTTAGTGGTGCTAGGTGAGCTAGCAGTAGATGCATCCCTTCCTGCAGAAAGCTGATTAGGCAGAGAGTCGGGGCAGTCTGGGATCAAACCCCTAGAGCTAGTGTTTGTGCTGGCTGAATTCAATTTTCTCCCAGCAGAGTTTCCCAACGGAATGAGGCAAAGGGAACTGTAGGTGCCCCTCTCACCCCTGCTGGCATCCAGCATTGACTGCAGATGCCAGTGTGATTATCCCTCTGGAGTGTAACACGACTTGATTTGAGTAAGATCTCTGTGTGGTTCCTGGCAGAATCATCTTTTAGATTCCTCAGCGTGAAAACGCTCAGAAAGACTCTTTGGTGAACTTGAACTAAAGGGCTTTCAGAAATTCAGATTCACCCAACCACATTACCCCCTTTCGGGCAAACCAGGCTGCACTCTGGCCGAGCAGTGAAAGAACTGTATTGTCTGCATCCCTTTGACAGCACGTTCAGAACAAATGAATCAGCTAAATTGTTCTAAAGATTTTATTAAATATCTTGGTATTACAGTTTGGTTGGGAGAGTGCAGTATGGTCTTTGTATTAGCTGATTTATGGAGTCAAGGGCTATTAATTATGACCCTGGAAGGCTCTTAATGCCATGCTTGTAACCCAACTTCTTGTGTGAATATGGGAATTCTTGTGTGTGTGTCTGCGTGAGACTTTTAAACCGGCAGGTGTCCTACATTCCTTTCAGATGGGGTTTATTTGCTGTAGCATCATTGTATGAAAGCATACAGAAAGCTGTATTACATAAGGTAAGGAGCCACGGAGGATGTTTGAGAAAAGCTTTCCCCTCCTGCACAGAACAGGCAAAGAAAACCCAGCTGATTTATCACCACATAAAAGTGACTTAAAGAGGCACTCAGTAGTTTTGCAGTCATAAAACAGCCCGTAAGTGCATGAATATGAGTTACTGCAAGTTTTGACTGATGACAAACAAAATTATTACCGTAATGACTTGGCAACTGCACAATGTGGGGAGATGACCTTTTATTTGACTTCTAACATATTCGCTAGCATAGGGTTAAATAAGGACACAATGCCAAGGACAGCAGATTGAAACAATTCATCTTCATTTCTTGTTAAAGGGAATTATCTGCCTTTTGGGAAAATGTGCTTCCTGTCATGAGTTAGACGGGAAGACTGATATTGTCTTGTGTGTTGTGTAACTGTAGAACTAGAGCCAACAAGGCCATAAAGTGAGACACAGCATTAATTTGTGAGCATCATTGTTGTATTTGGTATTTGTGTATTTAAGAGTCTTGGAGTGAGCTAGACGGACAGCTCCCTGTTTTGATGCTAAGCTAAGCTAATCAACCTATGTCTAGTTCTATACAGAACTGACAGATATGAGAGTGGTATCAATGCTTGTCATCTAACTCTTAGCAGAAAAGCAAGTAAGCATATTTTCCAAAATGTCAAACTTTCGGTCTAATCTAAAAAAGTGTATGGTCAAATACAAGCATGTGATAACCTGGGAACCGGACAAATCTGGGAGCTCAAGTTTTATTTGCTCTAGCAGATGTGTCTGGGCCTCCTGCAGATCAAAAGATTTCAACCCGACCTTGCCGGCTTCGGGCCAACGATGACTGACAACTTTAGGAGCCTTTGCACTTAATGCAAAATTCATGATGACATCATTGTTGGCTCGCACACCCTTGTGCCGGGGATGCTATGATGAGCATAAACCTATAGCTTAGTGAAGAGAACAACTCAACAACCAAATGGCTGCAGCTGCAGTGGATTTTCTGAAGCATTATTTTCAAATTCTGAAGGCAAAAGCTGCAACACTTGTCAGACTGTTCTCATGCACTGTTCGAACATATACCTACAAAAAGTAATGCACCCCAATTTGTATATCACACACATTATCATGAGCCAGTAATTAATGTGTGACCCACGTAATCAGGAGAGCTGCAAGGACATGACAATGCACTGACTGACATAAATTAGACAGTTGTCCACATAAAGAGGAACTTTGAGTTATTTTACAGTATGTCATCACCTTATTTCTTTTCCTAAACCTAACCTACGTAACTTTGCATTAAGTTTGTGGTGTAATTTGTGGGGCATCAATTTATTAGGTATCATATGAACTATTGTAGCCTATGAGGATATGTTGTCCTTGTGCAAAGACATATTGGTGCCACACCATCACAGCTCATTTCTGCAAGCTGTATTCTTGCTTACATTTGTTTGTCGCTCAGTGCTATGACACATTTATTGTTGCTCTGGTCTGTTGTAGGTCTATCCAAATGTGTCCGGAGGTATTTTGATCTACAGCTCTTGATAACACCCCTTGCAAATCAAAAATAAACAGAGAGGTTCCAGACTAGTTGGCATTTGCGAATTGGTCTGGCGATGCCAGGCTAAGTATCTCAACGTCCACATAACAACATTGCCATAGTGCCGATTGGCTTTACAGTGATTCCCTGCAGAGATAAAACTTGTTTGCCTGTTCATTATGCATCATCTGAAGCAGTTCAAGTGAAAGGCTTACCACGGCACTAAGTCATTTTAATTAGCGGCTACCATAATTATATCTTCCCTTATCTCAACACTTTCTCTCTCCCCACTTTCCTCCTCACCTCTCTCACCTCTGTCTTTTACTCCCACCCTCTTTCTCTGCTTTTTCTCTCATAAACTTGGCAAGCAAACAGGTCTCATGAGGTTTTCCAGAGGTCTGGCTCACGGAAATGTCAGTTTGGTTCATATTCTGCTTAAAGTGAGGAAAGACATGAATCTGTAAAAGGAGGAATTAGATGTCCCATTTATAACCTCGCATTTATTTATCCTTGATTTAAGTCAGATTCCGACTGTTCCTGACTATGCTCTAAAAAAAGCCCATAACAAATTACAAATTCCTAAAGCAGACAAAACATTCCATCATGCCTAGCAAGGTCAACTTAAAAGGAGTGAGTTTAAATATTTTTACAGCTGATGAAACTATTGCCATGTTTGTGGGTTACATCACCTGTAGACACGAAGCATGTGAACCCCTCCGGTCAAGGAAAGCCTCTGGGATTATAGTATTATACAGTGATGTCATTGGGAGGAAGGTGCTGGGTTATACAAACTGACATCATCCTTTGGAAAGGATTTTCAAAACATTCTTGTTATTGTTTCATTAAGTGACAAACTAACACTCTGTTTGAGATAGGTGCACGTCATGCAATCCAATTTTATAAAGCGTGGGTACACATAAAACTATGCAGGAATTTTGGAGCAGAAAAGTGGGTGTATTCTTATCTAAATCCATTATTTGTTGCAATGAGACACAGTAGCTGATTTTGTTCGGTATCCCTCATTTATTTGACATGTCAGCCCAGGCTTTGGACAGGACTTCTTTTCTGCTGTGGAGATGGCAGACGGTGATCTCATCTTAATGTTGGGTCGGCATTATCCAGCTCCCAGTCTCCAGATTATCCCGACATTGGGTGAGGTCCCATAAAACTGTGTGTCTTAGGTTTAGACAAAGGGTCCTTTTGTCTTCACAATTTATGGGATGGTGGAAAGCTGTGAGTTCCAATTTTGGGATTTAAAGGGTTTCCATGTAGGCGTGACTGGTTTGAAAGAAATGTTTTCTGGATAATCCTGTCCTGTAATGAAGATGAATGAGAAAAAGCTAGACATGGTGGTAATACCTATAACATAATAACAACAGCGATGCATGCTGAGGCAAGCAGCATTTCAACAAGGTCTGTGTCACCGCAGTGTGGAGATTGTGTGCAGATGGCTTCCCGCCAGGGGTGCAGATCTTGGTGGTGGTAGAAAATATTCAAACGACAAATCTGAAGGCCAAAATGGCGAAGGGTTCCATGTGAACAGCAGTTGAGCATGGGTCAGTTTCTTGTATGAGACTGCCAAAGATGTGAAACTCATCTCATAATTGCCTCATTATGGGGAGCCTCTGGAGCTGGTGGCACGGGAGCACCTTAACATTCATCTGCGCACATTGCCGACACCACGTTTACACAACCCTGGTTGACAATCAGCAAAGTAGCCCTTTAATTGGCCCTCACCCTTTGTTCAAGCATATAATACAGAGTATGAGTTCTTGCTATGCCAGTGAGCTGAACAATTCCAGAAAAGCGATTCGCAATTCACGTCTTCATTAGAAACTAGCTGCCGAACATAATAAAGCATTAAGTGGCCAAAGAGTCAGATAGGGTATTTGCCTCAGTAGCTGGTGGTAGATACCAGAATGGACCCAGTGAACTACAGTGATTTGCCTCATCCTGCCCTACTGTTGCCCTAATCTAACCACCTCGAATCTCACAGCGCAGTAGGGCGGGACAAGGTGAAACAACCCGTTCAATGATTTGGGGAGACCAAAAACAAAACTAAAAGACAGTGAATATTGGACACAGTGGTTAGGTGGACACAAACACTCCCATCAATGCTTTGTGTCTACTGGGTGAGCAAATAGGCAACTGCTTGCTAACTTGTTTACTGTATCAACTTTTCAAGGTGCGTATAAATCAGTGATGCAAGTAAGAATGAAAATCATCAATAAATAGGCTACGGGTTTAAGCACAGCGGTGCTTTGAGTCAGCATGCATTAACAATATTTACCATGGTCACCATCTTAGTTTAGCATGTCAGCATGCTAGCATTTGCCAATTAGTACTAAACATAATTCATGTCATAGCTGTTGAGATACTGTATTTCACTTAAAACTATAAATGTCAACATCCCAGTGGTGTTGGATGAATGTCAGGGCTTCAATAAATCAAAATCAGACAATCACAAATCATTCTCTGGGGCGATTGTTTGTCCCCATATTTTAGTCAGTCCATTCAATAGGCCTAGGTATTGAGTTTTTTCAGTCTGGACCAATAGAGTGGTGCAGGAATGAGTCCTAAAACCAGGAACTGAATTAGCATTTTTGCACTTCTGGTTCTCTCGTCTCAAAGTCAATGGGATTTTTGAATGGATTCTGTGGTTAACATGAGCTTAAGGGTGTTTTCAGGCCTAGAGTTGTCTTGCTTCGGTCCGAATCAGGGACTGATTTTGTTACAAGGTTGCAGAATTGCCTAGAGTTGGTTCATGTTCTCACAGCAGCATTTACAAGTGGACCAGATAAAATGCCTTGTGCGAGAAAGCTGCTGTTGATTGGTCAGAGTTTCCATATGGGAAAAATCTAGGAATTTAACAAAATGTTGAAGAAGAGTACACTTGCCAGATGAATGTGACACTTTCTAATGTCTCAATGGAGGAACAACTACGCAGGCTGATTTTAGCGCTGGTCATCGTGTACTATATGACTGTCATTGTTCACTTCAGGCAAACCATACAGTTTGAAAACAAGGTGCAGCTCCAACTAGAAAACAATGTTTTGATGCATTGGATGTGCTGAATGTGCATATTAAGGCAGCACAGGAGAAGGCGCGCATTAATGATCCTCCAGGACTGTAACATGCTCATGTTTAACCCAAACAATGTGTCATGTGACTGCAGTTGGTTCGGATCGAGGTCGGAACACACTCTCACCACAAACGAACCGCACCAGAGTTTGTTTGTAACCGGACCGAGACTGTTTTGGTTTGGTTGTTTTGGTGCTCACCCGAGTTGTGGTGGTGTCGTTTAAATCATGACTCATCACGTTAGCTTTCTCCCTCTGGCAACTGCATTCATGCTTCGAAAATCATAAAAGTCTGTTCAGTTGTGAAGATTATTTCGCTGAACAAAACATGTAAGTATCATAAACTTTTGTTTGCCACATAACTTTTTTCTGCAATAATCCAAAAATCCAATGGAAAAATACCCTTGACTTTTCCTTGATGTCACCAGGGTGACGCTAACTTGCGGGCTGGCCTACAAAAACCTCACCCCTACAGCACTCTTTTGTGGCAGACCAACAGAGGCAGCAATACCGTATGTAATGTGGCGATAAGTCTTTTTTCTTCTTCTTTATTGTATGTTTTTGCATCACACATCTGGTTCTGTTTTTTGGGGTTTTGGTGGTTTGAAATGGGTCAGGGCGTCTGCCGCTGTGCATTGAACTGAAAAGTTGAAATGTCAGTGCCGTCATATCTGTTTCACAGATGGAGTCATATTTTGCGTCAGTAGCGAGGCAAATACGAGGTTATTCCTTTCACACTCTCCCTGTGGGAAGCACCACCGAGCTGGGCTCTTCTCTCTGCTCTTATAAGGAAGGCTTGTTGTTAACTTAGGCATCCTAAATTGAGCAGAGAGGAGGATGTGATGATCTGTGAGCAGAGCTGAGGTGAGGTGAGCCAACTCTTCACAGGCTCACCAGATTAGGTGAAGTCAGGACAAAACATTAAAGGGTCAATTTAGTGAGCTCACTGAACATGCTTTTAAAATTAGATCACTGCAGGATTCCCCCTTACATAGCCTCAGTCCTTCATGTGTCCAGAGTCATAAAGTTGGCCCCAAAGACCACAGGAAGACCAGAGCCTGCTGACGAAACAACACAGCATTCGGGCCAAGACTAAAAGTCTGATGCTGTTTAAGAGGCTGTCATGTCTAAAGTCATTTGAATTCATTTCCGTTCACTCTGTCTCAGTTTCTCATACTCTTTTGAAGTTGTTCCTCATTATTTTAAGGACTTGTTTGCACAGTGCGATAAAAGAGGGCATTGACCAGAGGAATACATCAGCGCCTAGTTTTGGCATTACCTTAGTTAAGCCCTCGACTCTCTATGTTACAGCTTCTCTACTGTAGCTGTCATGTCAGGGTAATCTCTAGGGCTGTAAATGTTTGCTAGGACAGATAAAATAACTTGTTTTACAGTCTTTTTATGTGCCCACATACCTGCACTGTATCAGGTGCATTTGTTAATAATTACCCAAAATGTGTTTAAGTACCGAAAGGTCTCATCATTTACGTACCTGCTCTCAAAGGTCACACAGACACACACTGTTACCTTCTGTCCAACCCATTTCATCTCCCTGTTTTGTCACAGTTCTTTCCAAAGCTCCCATGCTGACCTTCAGCAGCATTTTGCAACAACTCCATGTGGATGAGAGATAAAGGCTGGATTCCCAGTAGCAGCGAGCAGTGAAAAGCCTTTTTTGGTCATATCACAGTAATCGGAGGCCAAATAAGCCAGCTGCTGGGAAGAACTCAGCTGTAGACTCAGCACTGAGCTGCATTATTGCTGCTTGACCTATCACTGGCAAAATTCATCGGCATGCACTGGCTCGTTGAGAAGGGCTGTTTTGGAGATTTGGATCAAGGAAATAGTTTAGATCCTGATGATTAAATTAGGATTTATGAAACAGTGGATTTTCACTCCCAGGGCATGGCTTCTTGAGAATTTTATTTGTTTTCTTGTGTCTTGTGTAATGTCTTTGGCAAATACTGTGAAACAGATATGACCAGACCTTTCGCAGACACAAGAGGGGAGTGAAGTGCTAATATTTGCAGATGACAAGCAACTCTGTAAACTAACTTTTGACTACTGAGTTTTATTATTCACATATAACCTGTCCATCATCTGTCTTAAAGTCATGCTGGTGAAGAGTGTGCTGCCTTGTAGCACTTCTTGAAATCCAGCAGCACATCCTGTATAGCACTTTCAGAAGACTGAAGACTGTGGCACTTCCCGTCTGTTAGTCATTGCTAAAAGTGGCTCCCTTAGGGACAACACTTCCACTGGAGAGGATGTGCTAAAGAATAGGGGAAAGGGTGGACTTTGCCACAAGATGTTGATATAGATATTAATATTTAACCCAACTGTCCCACGCAAATCACACAAATCTTAAATACAATCCCACGTCACGCTTTCACATACATCCTAGAAATTTGGATAAACTGGGACCCTAATAACAGGAGTTCAAGGCCAGAGGTCTGATGGAGTGATGAAGCTCTCCTGCATGACTGGTCTGCAGAGGACTGTGACAGTTTTGTCACGCCCACACACTTTCTGAGGTTATGAGGAGGTGTCCGTGTGATGACAGACACTGACTGGCCTCTGTTAACACTGTAGATGGACCGTCATGAACAATTGGATACAAATGCAGACACAAAAAGACAAGAGAGGACACACACATACACTTGAATAGACTCAGTTACATGTATACATATCAAGGATGCATTTGGAAGAGAGATATGACACACAGAACAACAAAATAACAATATTGCATAATTCTTAAAACATCATTATCCACCATTCACCTCTCCATATGCTCTGCACCTGTCAGGCACATGATTTTTCTCTCTGCAAATACTACACAATCCCCAAAAGTCGTTATTTGCTGCAGCACACAATCTAACAGTGTTCTCTTGTCACTGTGTTACCACGGAAACCGAGTAAACACAGAGCAACAGGATCCCTGAATGAACCTAACCTTTGACCCACAACTGTACAAGCAGCAGCCAGTAGATTGATTGCTGCTCTTTTCTCACTGTGTCTTTGAGCTAAAGAACACTAAGTATGTGCCCAAATACCCCCCAAACATCCTGGGCAAACATGATGTCAGGTGAGGGGCTTTTCTTTCCTGAGAATTTATGGCCAAGTAAAATGTTTGAAAGGGATACCTCTTTACGAGAGGAATGATGAGGATTTTTTTTTTTTAAGACTGAAGACTCACAAAGAACAACCAACAACGAGCTGCTCAGAGTGTTTTAATGCTGGGGATCAGATGCCAAACCTACTCTGTAATCCGTCTTGCCCACCAACAACAGCAGCGCCTCATGATGTTTCTCAGGCCTACTGTGTGCTTTGACATACTGACATGGGGACTGAGTTATTTTTCTGTTTTCACATCCTCAGTGGCACTCCCAAGAGATGGTGGGGGGCTCCAGCGGGGGCCACGACCACCCTGCAGGCAGTTTTAATGAAGCAATCGAAGGTATACCTATGTAAAAAGTAATGCACTACAAATCATATACCCCACTATCTAAACTACATTCCCCCAGGTGACTTAACTTGACATTTAGAAGGTAACGTGATGAAGCCCAACCATGTTTCTTTTCCGAACCCTAACCTACGTACCTTTACTTGCCTAAACCTAACATTACATTAAATATGTAACTTTACCTTAAGTACATAATGTGACGACACCATTCTTGGGGTGCTAATTTGTGAGATATCATGTGAGCCGTTCTATGAAAACACATTTCACCCTTACCTGCTAGCACACAGATACTGTAGCAGTGAAACTACACAACCCATGGCATCTATTGGTAGCAACCATGTCGGCATTAGCGAGAGAAAAACTAGTATGGGCATGTTCAAAGGAGTCCTATTAACTCTCACTTGAAGATATCTGAATAAAAATGGGTACCAACGAATCTTCCCTAAACTTGAGAGGGCTTGTTCCAAGCAAATGTTGTGCTCCTTACAATCAATACATTCAATCAAATGTAATCTGTATGTTTGTCATTTAAGGAAAGAGGCAACCAGCCTATTACACTATCTATCCTATCTGTATTTAACAGCCTTATCAAAAGACTTAAGGACAAACATTTTTTTTTATCCATGCTAGAAATGTGGCTCTAAGGATGGCAGAGTTGATCTGTTGGATGTTCAGTTGGTTGGTCTGTCCACCACTTTGGTCCAAACCAAAATATCTCAACAACTATTGGGTGAAATACCATGAAATTGGTACAGACATTGATTGCTCCTTTGGGACTGTTAGGATTGCATTTGGTGAACTTTTCATCCATAGCGCCATCATCAGGTCAAAATTCTGATTTGTCTAAAACTTTGGTTTAAGACGAGATAGCTGTAAAACTAATACATTCCTGTCACCCTCAGGTAAACTTTGTCATTAGTGTTAATTAGCAAATGTTAGCATGCTAACATGCTACCTAAGATGGTGAATGAGGTGAACATTATACCAGTGAAACGCAAGCATGTTAGCATTGCATAACACAAGAAGACAAACTCACAGAAATGCAGTCCTGATAAGCTTATCAAATGGTTTGGCTAACAGGTTAGCAAAACACCTCCTACACACACATCTAGCAGAACATTATCATCTATCATGGCCACCTCATGAGTGTAAGTCCAACATTCACCCTTCATGTGGCTCTGGGTTGGTCTCTACCAATAAAACAATAAAATAAAATCTTGTTTTTTTGTGCGCAAATGCTCAACTTTCCCCACCAGCCAATCAGCTTTGCTGTTAAGTGCAGGGCAGGTAGTGTGCACTTGATTAGTCCCACCTTGTTTGCTAGAAGCTTTTGCCTGTTTGCAGGCCGGAGAACCAAAACAATGAGCTGAAAGAGGCCATAAACTGTAAAGCTATGGATTTGACCAATTCTACTGAAAGTAAAACAAAATTACGTCAACTCAAATGTGCACATGCAATTATAGACTTTTACAGTTTAAAGCAGGCCTAGTTATCCCTGGATCCAGTGTGATGAAGGAAATCATGACCTTTACCAGTATTGAGTTGCATACATTTAACCATACATTATCGGATCAAAAACACTATTAAGAGCAAACAATCAGTTTTCTCATTTAGGTATGAGTACATGAACCAGTGTAAGTTACTTAGTGTTTATCCATTCCAACCTTTTATGACCCCTATGTAAGGACAGAATAAACAAACATTTTCCTACCCAGCCTGTTGGGGATGTATCAGTCTGACAAAAACAAATGTACTTTTCAGTTATTATGTGAGAAACCACCAGATATTAACTGATGATTCACTCTGGGTGTTTTTTGGAGACCTCACACTCCTCTTAAATCCTCCTGGTTTTACCACTAACCATTAGAGAGAAGCCTCAGTAGTCTCGCTGCCAAAGTCACACCCCTCGTGTTCCTCATTCTGCCTCATTTACTTAGATTTAGATTTCACATGCAACAAGCCAAAGCTTTGTCAAGATTAGGTTACACAGGCCTTTTGTATCCTGGCAAAGCGCAGGAAGATGAAGCATGCAGGTGTGCCTGTTTGTGTCTTTGAACTGCGTGTGTGTTTGTGTCACCCCCACGGGCATGCTGGTATGACAGAGGGTCATTCCAACCTTTGCAGCTTTTAAAATGCGGACTCTCCCTTCCTGTGGTGGAATTCCTCCCGTCAAAAGAATTCTGCCAAACAATCTCTATAATTAGAGCTCCCTCTCCAACAGCATCCTGTAGTAAGTGGATTATCTGGGGTTAGATAAAGAGAATTAATAAGGAAACAAAGAGGTCTCTGTCCAAAGTGTAATGGCTGTTGAGATCAAAAATTCCCATCAAATCTAATGGTGGTTAAATTTTGTTTTATTTCTTCAACCAAACTTTTTTATGGTCCTGAGTTGGCATTGGGAGAGTATTAAAATAATTAAAAAACCACAGTGCAACTTCCAATTGCATAAAAAAAGAGAATAAGGTTTTTTATCTTTTATATTTATTTGAGAGAGTGTATGGGAGAGTGGGTTTTTGCCAAAGGCCCTGCCAGATTTACAATCACTGTGCCCAACCAAGTGTACTCAAAGAATGGCCCCAAATGACCCTGAATTTATTTGCCTCATAACTTATTAGTCTTTTTCTCCAACACAAAGCCATTTTTGATAACATAGTGAACAACAGATTACATATTTATGTATTTCCATATGTTTCTATCAGTGGTATTGGGGCAGCAGTAGCTCAGTCTGTAGGGACTTGGTTGCGAGCTGGAGTCTGGAGTAGTGGTTGGGCAATGCCGAGGTGCCACAGAATGCTCAACTGCTCACCCTTAACAGTGCTAAACAACAGCCTCCCAGGTAAAAGTTGGTGGTTGTTGGACCCCTCCTAATCGCCCATAACAGTGACCGGCCGCATGTCATCCCAATGTAAAAGGACAGCATTTTTTTCCGTCTGTGATTGACACCGGAAGTCACTGCCCAAGCGCTGGTATTCTACGACTTCAGAGTGAGACCGGGTTGCTATTGTCAGTCTGTCTCTCTGTCCCGCCTCTCCAGCCCCATCCCTTATTCCCCAGGCCCCTTTATTGCCATTTTCCATTCATCTGCCTGGTGACCTTGAACTTTATCTTTTTTCCCTATCACCTGAATGCCCCACCCATCTACACACCTGCTCCCACACACACCCTCAACTGATCTGAAGTTACAGTCTACGTGCTTACCTGCATCTGATTCCCTCATTAGATTCTCAGAACATTCTTTTTTTCTTCCAGACCATCAGAGTTGTCATGTTCCTTCATGACTTTGCTGTCAAGCCATTAGAACCGCCTTAATACATGACATGTTTCGCAATGTCAATACAGCGAGTTCTTGCTAAGGTGGACTAGCTGACAAAGTTGGCCCCAACACTGATACAGCAAAGACAGCCAACATTATACTTAAGGACCAACATTAGTGCTGTTGTTTAACATGTTTGACAGAAGCAGCCCATTGTAGCTAGTGAAACTGTGGCTAATGTTAACTCATTAACTGACCAATTTCTTTCTTTCATCTGTCATATAAAAAAAAAAACAACAACTACTGTTTCCATTACCTAGCAGCAGTGCTGGCTCCTCACCTCGCCAGTGTACTCACCCAGGGCTGGAGTGGGACTCATTTTCAGCCCAGGAGTTTCATGCCTCAGGACGGGCCACTTTAGATCACGACCTATTATAACCTTACATGTTAAGTCTACAATAGCGCACTGTTCTCTAAAGCCTTGTAATTCAGTGTATTTTTTATTTTTTTTTTAAATATTTCCAATTCAGTGCAATTAAGGGTTGCTTCACAATGTAGATTTATTTCAACATGAGTGCACAGCTCCGACATTATTCTTTACAACACACCATCCTTTTCAACAATATCAGAATCTATATTCTGATCAAATAGCCTATGTGTTCACAGATATACAAACCTTAAAAAATAAATAAATAAATAAAAATATTAAATATTAAATTTGAGAAAATGAAAAATAAAATAAAAAGTGTTGCACTCTCTAATAACACTATCTCTCAGGGTTTTCCCTGGGTTTTTTCGAGACCAAGGTGGCAAAGGCCTGTGGCGGGGGGCATCTTGACAGCTGTACTTTTAGATACGGTCCCCCCCCTCTATTAAATATGAAAGGAGGCCCCCACATGCTTGAGCTTTATGCTGCTGACTTGTATAATCAGAACAGACATGTCCTGTGATTTTGAGCCTTCTATGATTATATTGACCCTTTACAGCAGGCACATCCTGACAGCTGAGAATATTACTGTCAGGTATTGTCCCCCCTCTATTAAATATGAAAGGAGGCTGAAAATCACAGGACATGTCTGTTCAGATGATACAAGTCAGCGGTCCTGAAATGTGTGTTTCTCTTCTATAATACACATTCTACATCTTGGAGGCGACGTCTTTCCACATACAGGCTTCCTTTGCCTTTCAAATAGTGCAGAGCGCGGTGGGAAACAGTAGGAGAGTCACAGCCTGAGGGGAAACCGTGTTCTGACACAACACTGGAGGGAGAAGCAGGTCCTTGGAGCTGTGCGCCGGACGAAAAAACAAGCGCGTCGCACCGAATGCACGCCGCTACGGCTTCGCTTTGGGCGCATGATGTGTGTCTGCATTGAAAGTAGGTTTGTGCGCGCAAAAGACGCTACCTCTGAACGCCCCTCATGCACACACACGTCAGGGTGCGTCTGCAACAAAAAAAAAGAGCTGCCAGTGGAGGCAGCCCAGTTATACCCAGTGCCATGACTGAACACTGGCCCAATAAAAAGAAATAACTGAACACCGGCCCTCACGGCCCAAACGTCAGACTGGTCCAACAGGAATTGTCCCGATCCTCCCGATTAGCCACTCCGGACCTGGACTCACCTCTTTGTCAAGCTGGACCCGCAAAGGCGCAGGCCTCATGGGAAACGGTGGTGAAGACAGCTAAAAGCATACATATTGAATAACCTACAATTTTAGATTTTTTGTAAAAACATTACCATCCTTTTCATATCTACATCTATATGGAGAGAACAATGCTGTATACAATTGAGTGAGGTGAGAGTTTTAGTAATTTGCCTTATTACAAATGTCAGTGGAAGGTTAAATAAGATTTTCCTGCTTCTGGAAAAAAGCTGGGACCTGCTAAATCCCCCCACTCACCCACACACACGCTCACACACAAATTATAGCTGCAAAAATGGTAATAAAGTCAAAGACATTAGTTGCTTGTGCACTTTTGGGTAAATCTTGTCATTCCATACATTTTGCACTAATGAATGAACTTCTGTGGTCAGCATTTTTTCCATGGTGTTACGATATTCTAGGCTATGCAATAAAACGGCCAAGCCTAACCAGATATAGAGCCAATTACTGTACAGTTGCTAGTTAACAGCCAAGGTATTTTAACTGGGTAAATAACTTTGTGATGGCAGCTTGACAAACCAGATCTCTGACTTAGCTGATAGCTAAGCTTGTAGCATATTGCACCATGATGTTATCAACATGTATACACAAACAGTTTGTTGTGTGGAAATGCAGGATGGTACGCTCTGTCACTCAAACGCCACAAAACTACCGGCCACCCTGGATCTTGTGGATGGGAGGGTGTGTGAGGGAGGCTGGAGGGAAAAGTTAGGGTGGAGCTGGGTCTGTGGTGGAAGTTTATAGTTCCTACTGGCCACTGTGTGCTGCTAAAAACTCCACATGGCTGAGTTTACACCTTTCACTTGTGATAGTGAAAGTTTGCTTACTCTTTATTTCCTGCAAGAAAAAGACTTTGTAACCATTGTGTTTAAACAAAATTATAGTTTTGCACAAAAGGTCCTTTGTCTACAGTATTATGCAATCGTTAAAGCATGGAAATGTAATGAAGCATTCCCTCCTGTATGGATTGGTGGTATAAGCCCATATGAGCTGTGTCTTGGCCTGCATGACAGATGAATAGAAAGCTTTTGTTACACTATCCTCTAAACTTTCCAATCATTTACCTCAGAACACAGCAGCACAGTTCCAGTTGCAGTTTTAATCATTTACCCTCTGCTCTGGAATGTGAGTTAGTTACTTATTGAAAAAAATGTCAAGGTTAATGAAACTTCTTTGGATAATGTGAATCAAAAAAGTTCACTTGTCTGAAAGGGGAAAAAGAACTCTGCTAGTTCATAAAGGTTTTGCTTCATCACAGACAAAGCTGGACGCTTTTTACTCGTTGCCCTCAGCGCTGGAAGAAAAATTCTGCAGGAGTTGTTTCAGCCTTGATTCATCCACACCAGAGCTGCACCGCTGTATTTTTAGCAGAGCACAGGCCGTAATCATCTTACTCCTTTGGGTGTAGAGCTCGCGACTTTCTGGTCACCAAGTTCTTTTTGGTTAGTTTCCACGGAAACCAGACGAATGAGTCATTCAACAAGTTCAGCCAATTCAGCTCCTCAGTTTGGATTTCCAGCTTACTCTCTCTCTCCCCATGCAACTGGACTGGAAAATGAAAATGGGGGAGAAAAAACAGTGGCTGGATGGTGGCACACTGCCCAGTTCTGTTCTTACTTAATCTGCCCTCTGCTCCTTCTCTGCCTCCTCCACATCTCTGCTCTCCCACACTTCAGTTTTCCCTTCATCACTTGCTTTCAATTTCTCCCTCACATTTTTCTCCTCCACTGCCCTCAAACTCTGAAACTATTAACTGGCAGCTCAAAATAGTGGCGAGACTTCCAGTAACTGTTTAAAAAAAACATCTGTTCCCAGAAGTCATTTAAGGTGAGATTAGTTTGTTTACTAATCTGTCATGTCTGCGATGTTGTTAGAGGCCAACAATCTCATTTTGGTGAGTCAAGATGTCAGTAAGCAGAGCATTTACTTGCCACTGTTTGGATTTTGATTGCAGCTTTTGATCTCAAACACTTCCTCTGGGCACTCTGTTACGTGTATCCAGCGTAGAGTGTTTATTCTACCAATTAGAGTGAATCTACTGCAGCTTTCATCAATTATTTGTTTTTCCACCAGTATACTTCCTTTGTCCTGTCACAGCTTCCATCGCTCCCCGCTTACTTTCCCATCACTTTATCCCGCCCCTCAGTCTCGCTGTCCTCATGTCTCCCTGAACTTCTCCTGTGACACAAACACACACAGACACACACCACACCCTTCTCCTTCCACCACCGGCCCCTCACTTTTCCCCCACTTTTGCTCCCATTGGGAGGAGGCCCAGCGAGTTGGGAGCACTGGATGACTGACTGACTCACACCCTGACACACCCAACAGATGTGTGGGATTGAGGGAAACATCCAGAATGTGTGTTTATTTGTGTGACAGAGAGAGTGAAAGATGATTCATGGTTTATCTATGTTAGGCCTGTTAACTGTTTTACAAGAGAAAAGGGGAGCAAGAGATGAAACAGTGGCCTGTCTGACTCATGCACGGCTTGGAGAAGGTTCTGAGTGAACTCCTGCGTTCCAGCTAAGTGTTTATCTCAACTCATGATAGCTGCTGATAACCCTTTACAGGCCTCTTCTTGTTAACATTAAATAACAGGATCTATGTTTCTCTCAAAGGAAAAAGGAGGCAGTTCATGAATTACTACACTCAGGGTGATGCAATGTGCTTGCAACACTCGGTATGTGGAGTTCATCTTTAACATGTCAAATGTATTCACATTTTTGGGGGATTGCGACATTTATCTGAGACTTGGCTGCAGACACTCAGGGACAAACACATGGGCGGCACATGAAGAATCACATGTCACCACCCTTACAGATTATAAGATTACTGTCCTTTTTAATAGGAGAGTTAGGATTGGTTTGGGATTTTTTTTTTTTGTCTTTTGATGAGAGCTTTTAATGATAAAGTTCATTTTTAGACACGATTGTGGAATTTGTCCCCCATCTTTTACAGTGTAGGGATCACTTCAGGACGAGTCTAGAGAGGAGGAACAACTGCAGTATCATACATTTTAACATATACAGTAGTAAATTTTGTTATTGCATTTAGTGGACCATCACCTAAAGTTATGGATTAGAGGTAGATGTTATAGAACAGAATACCATAAGAGATTTGAAATACAATTATAGGTGCTGTACGTAACTCTGGAGAAGTTGATCTTGTAGGATATCGACTGTTTGGGTTGGTGGTCGGACCAAACTACAAACCAAAGTGTCAGTATTTGATGCTCTGGGAATGAAACTTAACAATCAACTTTATTTCTCCAGAGTTACACACTCAACTTTTACTGTATGTGCAATAAGGTTGCTATGAATTCACTTTGTCATAGTACTGTAGGGACTTTTTGGGCAAGTAATTATTTTTAATATGATTAAAGTATTCCTCACATTCTACAGAGTTGAAGTGCATTTAGTGGACATGTTTCCCCTAAACAATTCTTGGACTCTCTGAGACATCTTCAAAAGCTTTTTTAGGATTGCATTCACACCGCCATTACAACCTGGCCCCACTCCCATCTCATCAAATACTGATGCTTGGTTGGTGGCCTGTTGGTGTCAGATGCCAACACACTGAGGCATCCTTTAGTGGCGGTAAGAAACGAACTGGGCAGCCACATTTTATGATGCTCCGGCCAACTATCACAGTATAAAGAACGAGGATGTCTGCATAGGGTGGGCAGTACAGGTGGTGGATAGGTCCAACAAACTCCAGACTTTAGCCCACTGTTCATGTCCCATGTGAAACCAACTTACTCACTTACTCAACATAGTGTGCTAGTACATGTAGCATGCTAGTGAAGTCATGTGACTATAACAAATGTAGTTATTTTAAGCCAAGCCATGATGATTTCTTCTAAACCTAACCACTTACTTTTGTGCTTAAACCCAAGGAAGTAAACCTAAAAACGTGAAAAAAGTGTTTTACCTACATTGTATGTTTATTTTGAAAAGACTGTATGCATTAACAAGTAGAAACTGTACATTTCCTGTGAAAACAGAAGTGTAGTTTGAAAAGACACAATGCATGCAGTGAGCATAAATTGAAATGCCGTCCCTGTGCGTCCAAAACTGACCCAAGAGGGTTACCTAGCACATCATATTTTGATGTGTAGTACCACTAACCAAGCGTTTATATTTGACAAGTTGCAAGTGAGAATGTGTTCACCAGTAGTAATGCTAAAGTGACATAAATCATCGTACATCTATCAAAATTGTCAATGTATTAATGTAATTGTGATGTATTTCCTCTATGCTGGAAATTAAAAAGATTCCTCTACAATGTGAAAAAGAATCAATGGGCAGGGCAGCGAGGGAGGGCTAAGACATGCCCAGTAACTCTTAGTTGCTGCAAAGGAAAGGGGAGTGGGTTTTGGTTTGTGATGAAAGCTACCACCATACGCCACTTGCCACCAGATCAGCCAACAGAAATATTCAATTGCAATAGCCAAGTTTCAGTCAGTAGTACCACAATATGTAGAGTTCAAATACTTTGTACTAAAATGTTGGGATTTGGACGTGAATCAATTGACGACATTACTAAATAACCATACACACTGTTTTGTTGTTGTTGTGTTTTTTAGTATGTAACAGAATCACACGAATAAATTTGCTTCTCAGGAACAAAGTAAATCTGCAAATTATGTATGTTGAGTGAATGCTAAGCTAGCTTGTCAAAAATGGAGGGAGCCCTTACTTAGGTTACTCAGATTTTTTGGTGTTAAATAACTATGTGAATCCTCAGAGGGCCTCCTCTCCCATGCAAAGAGAAAGATATTGTTCTGCAAGCTATCCGTGGGGCCCAGGAATTATAGGCATGCAGCAGAGACATGCACTTGTGTCCTTCTTTCCCCATATCTATCCCCCATCTTTCTCCTATGTCTGTCAGTCTCACCACCCCTTCTTTTTTTCCACTCTTTCTATGAAATCTGTGCCTCTGGTCAGTCTGCCCAGCATCTGTCAGCGAGGCCAGAATACGACGGTTCCGGCTGCAGAGGGTGGTAGAAACCAGCTGCAACAAAGACTCTGAGTGTGAGGGAGGACAGCTTAACGACTCCACCCACGGCAACAGATAGCTAGACTGGCACGAGGAGTCGCTCACAGCAGACACACTGTCACACACACTTTACACAATAACTGCTGTAGGGCATACAAATTGTACTGGAAACTGGCACAAATTAGGAAACTATTGCTTGTTGTCAGATGGGGTTGGGAAACCAGTCATGATTTGAATTCGGCTGATTGATAAATGGTGCTGTCTGTTGAATGTTGCAATTGAAATATTTCCGAAAAACACGACAGTGTGATGATGAATGGTGGATTGATTGGTAAAAGTTCAAGTTGTATAATCATCCCCAACTGTCCAGAAATGTCCCAGCCAATTACCAAAATCTTCTGCTCGCCACATCTGTATTAACAACACATGTAAGGCCTATTAACATAAAGTTATGTAATGAGTCAGCTGAGACCAAAAGAGGTCAGCTTGTATCAACGAGCATACAGGACATAGACTGACTAATGTGTAAATAAACAGAAAGCAGAGATGCAGTACTGCTTGAACATGGCATGGGAATAGGGGCCCTCTGCCTATTATGGGACAAGGCTAAAGAGCTACAGGTCAGGATGTGAAATTCTCAGAAGCTGGAAGAATTTCCCGCACACACAGCAGACATGGGTGTGTGGGGGGGATGATGGCAGGAGGCCAGACAGACATCAGTGTGTATGTGCATAACAGAGCAGTTGGTGTGTGCAAGTTGAAGCTTTAGAATGATATGTTATCATTGTCAGCATTTGTATTTTTGCGTTTTATTATCAGAGTCTATCCAAATTCAAGGAGTATTATATTTGGAAATCATTTCCCACCAATTTGGGAAAACAGGCTTATTTGCTTTTTTTTAAACCAAGAATTAGATGAGAAGACTCTGCTGCTAGCAGCTAGTTAGCAAAGCCTAGCATAAAGACTGGGAGCAGTGGAAGCAACTAGCTTGACTGCAGTGTAAAAATAGTGAATAGTGGTTTTACACAGTGTTATGCATGGGACTATTTCTTCCTTGGGTCTTGTGAGATAGTCAGGCAACCAGCAAAGACTCCAATAAATAGTCCAGCACATAACTTTTTAACACAATTTATGTGTTACCCTTTGTTTATAAGCTTTGGAGGCACTGGTAGGCATATTTTGTTAGCTTTGGACAGCTAGCTAGCTGTTTCCCCATTTCCAATGTTTATGTAGAGTAAATGGACTCGCTAAATGGACTTGCATTTTTATAGTGCCCTTCTGGTCTTCCAACTACTCAAAGTGCTTTTACACTGTGTCACATTCACCCATTCACACACACATTCCTATGGTGGTGGCTGCGGCTACCGTACAAAGTTCCATCTTTCACACACATTCACACACTCACTATGGCACAACCATTGGGAGCAATTATGGGTTCAGTATCTTGCCCAAGGACACTTCCACATGCGAACAGGAGGAGCTGAAGAATGAACCGCCCATGTAGGCCTACTGATTAGTGGATGACCTGTTCTAACTCCTGAGCCACAGCTACCCCAAAGCTAAGCTAACTGCTTACTGTAGCTTCATATATTACGTAGAGGCACAAGAGTGGTATGAATCCTCTCATCTAATGTTCAAAACAGAAGCAAATAAGCATATTTGCCAAAAATACAGGCTAGGCTATGGTCCTGTTAAAGAATCAAAGGTCCAGTCTGTAGGATTGGTGGCACCTTGTGGTAAGGTGTGCCAAGCATATAGGAGAACTACAGAGGCAAATGTGAAATGTGACTGGCCCTATCTAGAGCCAGTGTTTGATTTGTCTGTTCTGTGCTTCTGTAAAAACAATATGGTGGACTCCGTGGAAGGGAACCTGCTCCGTATTTAGATATGAATAGCTTATTCATTGGTAACAAAAACCCAGAAAGTCTTAATTTTAGGTGATAATAAACTCATGGAAACACAGTTAAACATAGTGTGCCAGTAGATACCCCTAAATCCTACACACTGGAAATTTCAATGCATAATTTATGTCTAATATTCAGCAGATAGGCTATGAATGCATAACTGTTTTTGTAATGATTGTCTGGCTCCTTAACACAAAGTTAAAAAACAGTCACAGGCATGACGGTACACTTTTTGTTGTTCATTTTATTTTTGTTACAAAGGGTTTTTCCTGCCCTTGGTTTTTAATTAATAGCCAGCTTTTCACTGGATTTGACGTCCTTGCTCTCTGACACCACTTTGCCATCCACCAGAGTCTGAGTGACTGTCACCACTTTGGTCTGGACTGTCTTCGAATCAACTGCATCCTCTAGTCTGGAAAAATGAACAAGAAGAGAAAAGACAAGGTTAATATGAGTCAGACTACAGTTAGTCCTTGATTATACACTGGAATTATTTTTGGCATGAAATACACTAAATTGTGTCTTGAAGTGATCTTGTAACCACGTGCTGAAATTCAGCAGTTGAAATGAAAATGATGCAAGAGTATTGTATTGACACAGGCGCGCTACTTTTACTTTCCATATCAATGTCACGTCATGTTTGCATGACGCTAATTTGAATCAAATTTGCAAAAGCCTGAGATGAACAAAGCTGTAATATCATTCAGCTCACAATGCAGAGCTTTGAATGTCTGGCGCTCAGCATGCTGCATTTTTACAAGCAGCTTTTTAGCCTTAACCTAAACTTCTGGCCTTGTCTCCTCATACTTACCTCAAGTCTGCCTCTCCGTCCAGCAGCCTCCTGTACTCGGCGATCTCTGCCTCCAGTTTCACCTTGATGTTGAGCAGGTGTTCATACTCTCTTGTGTTGTGCTGGATGTCTGTGCGGATCTGACTGAGCTCCTCCTGCAGCTTCAGGATGATGGCGTTGTATTTCTCCATCTCCATGTTGTAACGCATCTCGATGTCACGCAAGGTTGCCTCCAGGGATGCTTTCTGCAAAGAGGCGAAGAAAGAGTTTGATTACCCATGTGACTGATGCAGAAGAGAAACAATATGACTTTTCTTGGCTTTCTTGACAAGAGTTGGATGAAAAGGTTGTCATATCTGTAAATGTGAAATGTTTGTAGTGTAAAGGATGCTGATAAAGGCTTCAATCTGAAATCAGTGGTGAGGCTATGAGAGTTTATGTTGCACCACTGTAAAGCAGCACACATGTTCTTACCAGACTTAACGCAGACTGCAGTTCAATGTCCAGGTGCTGATACCTCCTCCTAGTTTCAGACATCACAGTCGTGGCTTCCTTCAGAGCTGTTGTGCTCTCAGTCACTTGGACCTGCACCTCTGTGATCTGGATACAAGAAAAAAAATACATACAGTAGGCTACATAGATAAGGTACTTAGGAAACACAACAGTCGACCAAAACATGCGTTTGACGAATATCGACATTGACGAATTACCTGAGATTCATGCCATGCTTTGAGCTCCTCCTGGTTCTTCAGTGCTATCTTCTCATACTTAGCCCTCATCTCCTCCATGATCCTGGCCAGGTCTTGTCCTTTAGGAGCATCGACATCCACATGGACGCCAAACTGACTTATCTGGGCTCGCAACTCAGCAACATCCTGTTGAGGGGGAAATAGACAGGGAGTGATTTCCTGAGCTAGGTTAGTGAGGTTATCCTGTGCAAAGAGGTTCAGAGATAAAGTGATTGCCATGATGGTGGGTATTTACAGTAGTCTTGTGATTGCTGAATAGGTTTTTCTCTTTGAATTACTATCCCATTGTAAGCCATGTTTCCATTCAACTGTCAAAAAATTTGAAGCAATCCATCAACATCAGCTGGTTTAGACTGAATAAACTGGGCTCGGCAAAGAAGTTGGTGATATAGTCTATGCTGTATGCATGGCTGCTTTATCGAATATTTTGGTTTCCATACAGCTTAGAATTAGGCCTGATGCCATTGTCTTCATACAGATAATTTCTGACCATTGTCCCTCACCGTCTGATGGGTCTTCTTCAGGCTGATCAACTCTTCCCTCAGCGACTCAATATCGCTCTCCATGTGCAAGCGAATTACGTTGGTGTCATCCAGGAGCTTCCTCAGTCCGGCCACATCAGCCTCCACCGTCTGACGCATGGACAACTCATATTCCATCCTAATGAAACATTATGTCAGATATGTTCATTTGGGAAGGAGAGCCTTTTGCATTTTGTATACAAAGATGAACACTCACTTGACTCTGAAGTCATCTGAAGCCAGTCTTGCATTGTCAAGCTGGATAGCAAGCTGTGCATTGCCCTTGTGCATGTCAAATATCTGAAAGAAATTAAATAGTTTTTGTCACTTTCAGTGTGTAAAATACAGACTGTATATGGCACTCAGTGTTTTCTGTTCTCCCACAGTCAATTTGATGGACGGCAGACTGTAATTTTCCCTTTGATATATTTTGCAGATAAAAGAACTGCCTTTGATAACACGCTGTAGGTCATAAAAAAACAGAGCAGGTTATCTTTCAGAGCCCTGACATGGAGGTAAAGATAAGAGTCAGACTACAGGTAATAAATAGGAGAGATACATAACCACTTTGGAGAGCAGGAGGTATGATGATAAAAAAGTGTCTCAGCTTGGAATGACTTTTGTCCCACCATTATGTGACGTTTACAAGGGAAGGAAAGTGGACTGAGATCTTGGTCGAGAGTTATTTTAAAAAAACACAATTTAGTAATAGTTTGTAGTAGCTACCTCACCCAGTACCATATCAGAAAAATATTTTGTGCACCAGTGTGAAACCTTATATTCATGCTATATGACCATTTCTTTCACTTGAAGACACTGCAGAGTCTACAAAGCCGGAGCGCTGAAGGAGACCCAGATTTATCACTCCGCCATCTTTTTTATGCACTTCCTTTTCATGTTTTGGCATTATGTTGTAAAATACTATGATATAAAGAAATCTTTCTACTTTCTTTTTTTTGTTTTCCATTAAGTGACGAGACTAAACAAGACACATTATTATTAAGACTCATTGATTGATTGACTCACCTTGGCTCTCAGATCCTCGATGATGGCCTCGTACTTGCTGTAGTCCTTTCCCTCCAAGGGGCCTCTCTTTTCAATGGCCTCTCTGATCTTGATCTCCAGATGGCTGTTGGCCTTCTCCAGACTTCTCACAGTCTCCAGGTAGCTTGCCAGGCGGTCATTCAGGTGCTGCATGGTTGTCTTCTCGTTTGTGATGGCAAGGGACCCAGAAGTGGACCCAGAGGACAGGGACTGGTAGTCATACCCACCCCCGATGCCGCTGCCAACCCGCACGCCATAAGCAGTTGAGATCCTGGTCCCATGGCCACCTGCTCCTCCGCTGACACTGTGGGCATAGGCTCTATCCATCTGTAGAGGTCTGTGAATTGGTGTTGAATGGCCACCAAGAATTTGAGAACTCTGGCGTCTAATCAGGGGCTCCATTGCTGAAAGTAGTGTGCTGATCAATCAGAGGAAGAAGCGGTGCGTCCTGGCACAGAAGGGGTCGGCAGCCGAGAGTGAAGAAGGGAGAAGAGTCCTCAGGTCTTATATATCACTCTGAAAGATAATATCCCTCCCTGCCACTCGTCTCATATCTATGTTACATTTTTACCTTTAGCCTTCTTGGTTAGACTTTGTCCCCAGAACACCCATTATGAACAAAAAAGGTGTGACAGAGTGTAGTAAATTAGCTGTATCTATGGTAACCGTGATATCAACAGAAGTTTAATGATGAGGCCAATCATGCTCTTTATTTCTCTTACTGTCAACAAACTGATAAAACAGAAAAAAGAGCCTGTTAACAAGTATTGTCTTCTTGAGCTCCATTGTTGTCCAAATACTATACTCATTATACTGAGCATGGTTGGCATTGTTTTTTTTTTGCAATTTTGAGTCAGCACATACACCGTCCTGATACTGTCAATACTCACCAGAGCACTAAATGTGAATTAATCCGCAGCTGAAAATAGTCCCCAACAAATTCACTATTTACTCAGGTTTACGTAAAGTGTACTGAAAAATACAGATTTATGTATTGGAACCAATAGGGTGCCACAGGCAGGTTAGCGTGCCAGACTGGTTTTGTTTTTGTTTTTTCATGGAATTTGTTGGCAGTAAGAGAAATACAGAATTACACCAGCCTTATCCTTTAACTGGGTGTTGACACAAACATGCAAGAGGAAGGGGCGTGTTGCTTCAGGTAGGCTACCCGTGAGACTAACATGATCCAGTGACAGGAGTAATAAATAGGGCCTATCAGACATTAAACTATTTCACAATGGTTTATGATAGTATGAGGAAGTATGGAAAGTTATCAAGGCATCATTTTAACCTTCATACAACTGCAAGGTAAACAGCCCTGTTCAGATTGCAAAATAATCTACCAGGAATGTGCACTTGCATGTAGTTGGCTGGTCTACACATTGATCCTGCAATGGCACCAAGCGGCAACCTCCAGGGCTGAAAAATGAAGCCAACACATAAGTGCCTAAAACTGCAGTTCCTCTAATGGCCACTTGAAGCTGCATCCAGAAGCGAGTCAATCCCCATGGACTCCCATGTTAAAATACAGCAGGCATAAATATGTTAACAGGGTGGTACAAAAAAAATTGCTAAGTTCCCCGTTAATGATAACTGTACGGGGGGGTGAATTTTTGTATATCTCACCTATTTACATGTTATTAAGGCTTAAAGCTTTGCATAATTAAGGGTGTAGTCGCTTTAAGAGACAGGTGGGATCCATCCATTGACAAGTTGCTACCAACATTTGTAAGGTAATATGACAATGATGAAACCCCAGATTCACAGAGGTGCAGCCATAGCTGTCGCTATTTTAGTGTGTTTTCAGTTCATGAAAGTAAACTGTAATGTTTTGGTTGCCGAAAAGGTCTTGTTCAGCATTTGGTTGCACTCTAAGGAGTTAGATATTACACTTTTCAATGTAAGTAAATATTGTTTTAGTGGGTTTCAACCTGTTTTTGCTAGCAAAAATTAGCATTAGCATTTGTATTGTCACAGTTAACCAGAGCTCTAAATGCACAGTAGTAACCAAGCTAGCAGCTAGCGTTCGGTTGACGGCCAAATGCCAAACCTGAAGCTTCAAAACGTGAGCCCACAAACCAATGGGTGACATCAGGGTGGCTACATGTATTATTTTATACAGTCTATAACTGGCACAACCACTCTGCCAAAGAAGTGGTCACACTGAAATGAATGAGGAGGCTACATTTTTGCACAAGTTGCTAATGTTGGCCTGAGCTCTGCAGGGAGGTAGCAGTGCACCTTTAAAAGTTGAAAGATAGATGGCTGCAACCCAAAGCTGCCAACTGATAAAGAATGAAGGATGCTAATGCTCATCATACATGACCTCTGAGGCCTAATTTAGTCACAGGGTTAAGTGTTCCTGTTATTTATAGCTGTCAGTGTGTCATAAACTTTATTATTCAAAAGAATACATATTTTGCTATTGGGAGGAAAAGCATTCATTATTTATAATTTGCTGTCATAATGTGCTTGATGTATTCATTTGTTCATTTTATTCCTGTTTATTCCTATGTTATGATGGTATAATCTAACATATCTGACAAAAAAAATTGTAGTTTGAAAGAAAACACCACCTTTACACCATGATGAATTTCTCGCATGGACTTTATTGAAATATCTGAACATCACAGCGCAACAGGCAGACTAAACTGGCCAGAAAGAAAAACTGAACACGATGAAATATATTTAAAAAAAATTGTTTTGGACTCTTTTATCACTTTGAAATATTCAATGTCTTCAGTTAGTTTGTCTCCGAAATAAGCTCACAGTTCCCCAATTCTAAACTTTTGTAAACATCTGCAGGTCAACATACAAACACATAAATAAATCATGATGAAATAAATAAAAAGATGATTTAGTTTTCCTTCTGATCCAGTTTATTTTTCATTAGCCTGTGGAACAGCTGCATACCCAGGAAGTCAAACTACTTGGAGCATCAGCTGAGACTCAGATGGTTAGTGCTGTATGACTAAGCAGAAAGGGGAACTCACAGTGTGGGGGGGGGGGGGGTTGATTTTTTTGCCAATCAGATGTTAGTGTTAGGATGCAGTGACAGTGATAGTTGGGAGTTTCAGATGGCTGCTTCTTGTGTTCAAACGTTCTTGGTTTCTGTGCTGGAGGAAACCACCTTGCCGTCCACCAGGGTCTGTGTGACAGTCATCACTTTGGTCTTCACTGTTTTCTGGTCTTCCAGAGCGCTCTGGAGTCTGGACAGAAATATCAAGAACAGATTAACTGACAGGTAGTTTCTATGAACAGATTTAATAATGTGCTTTGTCTTTGCAGGTTTGACAACTCTGTCATTATAGAATCATAAATCTACACACGAGAAGTCTTCCCCGTCCAGCAGGCGTCTGTACTGGGCGATCTCAGCCTCCAGCTTCATCTTCATGTTGAGCAGGGACTCATACTCCTGCGTCTGGAGCTGGATGTTGTTACGCAGCTGTGTAAGCTCTGCCTCCAGACCCAGGATGATGGTGTTGAGAGACTCGATCTCCATGTTGTAGCGCATTTCTGTGTCCCTCAGTGTGCCCTCCAGTGAGGCTTTCTATGAGCCAACAATGGGAGAGAAAAGAACGGGTTAAAATTTGACAGTGAACCCAGTTCGCTGATGACGGCTCCATAGCAAGGGGTCACCGGAGTGTAAAGCTTGAGTCAACAAAGTAAATGCGAGAGACTTGAAGTGAGAGTGCTGAGTTAGGCACTGCAGCGTGTGTTGAGGTAAATGAAGTGTGCGCTGACTGAGTGCTTCTCACCAGGCTCCTCTGTGACTCCAGCTCGATCTCCAGGGTCTGTAACTGTCTGCGCAGGTCGTTCATTTCTGTCTGGGCACCCTTCAGGCCCTCTTGGCTCTGGGTGACCTGTGTCTGCACTTCCGTTATCTGAAATAAGGATTAAAAGATAAGTAAAAATAAATCAAAGACTTCACCAATTTGTTTTTATTTTTCTTTGCAGATGATAGCTTCTTGTTAACCCTTTACCTGTGATTCGTGCCATGCTTTGAGTTCTTCCTGGTTCTTCAGTGCCATCTTCTCATACTTGGCCCTTATTTCTGCCATGATCTGAGCCAGGTCCTGTCCTTTAGGAGCGTCGACATCCACGTGGACTCCTGACTGGGCAATCTGGTTGCGGAGCTCCATAACTTCCTGAAGAAATAACAACAAATAGGAGAGTTAATAGATGTAATCACAAATCTAAACTTTAATTTCCTCGTCTAACTGAGCACTAATGAGAAAAGGAGCCTTTGTGCAGATTCTGGTGCACTTCAGTCAAACAAGCGGATCAAGAACAGCTTACATCTTATGTTTTATTGAGCTGTGACCTCCTCTGACTCCTAGTTTCTTCCAACCATAATCACGTCATGGTCAGCTAAATATACAGAGGCTGCATCTTAACCTGTATCTGGGGATCTAAACACTTAATTCCTTCAGTAAACAAATGGTTGTGTTTTGGCCTCTGCATTTAAATCATAGTCATTTGAATTCTTTGGTGTCGCCAAATATGGATGGGAACCATTTTTAACGATGAGGTTTCCCACAAAATTCACATGCAGATATTTCAGATTTCTTAACAAACCTCCCTCTCCCCACTCAAGTGTGTTTTTTAAAAAACGCCCTGCAGCCTGACAGGATGTGTCGGTTGCAGTCGTGGCGTAGTGTGTAACATACATATGTTGGTGATGATGTTGAAGGAGATTATGGAGAGTTAAGTCAATATTTTCTCAGGTCTTATAAAGGTGTGGCTGTTTGTACAAATAATGTCCAGAGGTCTTTTGAAAGTCGCTTTTGTTTGACATTCATTAGAGCTTGTTGAAAGTAGCATTAAAAATGTCAACACAGAAGCAAAACAGACACAACTAATCTTTGATTTTCAGGAAAAATGTACAAAACCAGAGCTTAAGCTGATGTTAAAGGCCCTGAGAACCTATTTTCTAAATCAGGTTACTAATGTTGGAAGAGTTGTGGTTATTTTACACAAGAGATTTCTGCATTTCTGTATTTTTCCCATCGATTTCTGAAGTAGACAGCTGGAAAAATGTGATGCCACAATGTGCCAATCACTGTAGGTTAACAACATGTGAATCAACATGTGACGATGTGGCATCGGTCAAATGTGATTAAACCACACAGTCCTGACAAAGCAGATTAGCTATGATTTTGAAAGTAAAACTCCGCCATCTTACTCACATTTTCATGGTTCTTCTTGAGGTGGATGAGCTCCTCTTTCAGGGATTCGATCTCGCTCTCCAGGTTCATGCGGCTCATGTTGGTGTCGTCGATAAGCTTCCTCAGACCGACGATGTCTGCCTCCACAGACTGGCGGATGGCCAGCTCGGACTCGTACCTACACAGCACAGGGTACGGCAGTTAGACTTGTTCAAACTGAATATCTCAATGACTAAAGTTACTGAATGGACCTAATCACCAACAATCTTTTTTTAAGGTGTCTTTCCTTTAGGTTTAAATATACATGGTCAGTATTTGGTCAGCTTAGAATATTCTACTCAGTATTTGCCAGCTGTGTTTGCTATGACATGAACTTTATGGCCCTACTGAAACGTCTCCACCAGCTATGATGCAAAGGTGCTGATTTATGACTACAACACAGATCATGACACTATGTGTTCATCCTGCAAACCATTCAGCAATAAAACAGGGTGTGTCCGCAGCTGTCCGGCTTAGTGTTTTACACCCTTAACAGGGCAGCGGGTGGAACTTACTTCACTCTGAAGTCATCAGCCGCCAGACGAGCGTTGTCAATGTTCAGAACCAGGCGGGCATTGTCGGTGGTGGCATCAAACACCTTAAACAGATTGACAAAAGGAAAAGGTTATTCACATTGCAAAGTAAAGATGGATAATCAACAGTTGGGTGGACATTTATACTGAAGAGCTGTAAAAAATGTTGAACTATTCCTTTAATGGAAGTCTACTAGCTTTTAAAAAAAATTGCGCCACTGTTTGAAGAAAAATTAAAAGTTCAGATTTGGTTAAACATATTTTTTAAAGTGCACGCACAGTTCACTGACACACATGCATATACTGGGTGTTAATTACAGTGTGATAAGCAGTAACAGTTTCACTGTCAGAGTGAAAGTGTTAATGTCTTTGTGTGAAGACAGTGCCAGCGGGCTGCTTCAAAAAAGACAGACGGTTGCTGTATTTGCTTTAGCAGTCATGGTAGGGTAGATAAGGGCAGGGATAGGTGGCGGGGAAGGCATCCAGGTGGCAAAGTCCATGAGCCAATCAGTGGCTGCCAGGCAGCAACTGTCCTGTCGCTGCTAAGGAACAGGAACTAACCTGTCAGCAGGGCCGAGGCAGGTGATTTGCATGAGGATGGTGGTTGTGTTTGCGTGGTCAGGCGAGTGCATGTGCATGTGTGCGTTTGCATGGGTAGTTGACTGTGCGGGCTGTACCAGATCGGGCTGTTTTAACGTTCGCCTGAGAGTCTGTGTTTCCTCAGATGGGGGGTTTCGGCAGACAGCGTCATTTGAGTGATTTTTGCATCATGCCAGAAGAAAAATGAGGCTGCTCTGACCCTGGACTGTTTGGATGAACTCAGGCCGTCGGCTGTTAGTAGAATAAACAAAACCTCATTTCAAAGAGTTTTTGCGTAATGTCTTATATAATGTTTTGAGAACGATAAGATCTTGGGAAATAGATGATAAACTCCCTCTTCCTCTTCATTTGCCTCCCATTTTGCCCATTTCATTTGTGTTATCATTTCAAAGGAGGGTGAGCTGACATTGATGCTGATATCTGTGCAGCTCCCACAAATAAAAAAAAAGTTAAAAAAAAAAAAAGACATGCTCTTTGTGGCCACTTTCACACAAGGACAGCATGCAAAAATAACAGTTTTCTAATGTTGAACTGCTACAGTAGACACACAGTATTTAGAGTTTATCCAGTTGCTCTACTGGGCCCAACTGGAATGTTCCGTTTGGAAACTGCACTTGACTTAATTATCTGAAAAGAAAAATGTAGCCTTGAATGAAGAATGGGAGCAGGGTGAGGGTTACACAGTCCACTTCTCTTTCAGTCAACCCTGTTCTTTTTGGTTTTTGTCCTTGCCATTCAGTGGGGCAAAACCTGGAGTGAATGATTTACAAAATCTTCCTGGTTGTGTAATGTCTCCATTTACTTTCAGTTCTAAAATCTTCCTGCACTAGTTGACTGTGCTGGATGTGTTTGTGTGGGGTGTATCAGGAAAGTGTTAAATTAATCAGATTAATTGCTTAAAAAGTGAAGAAAAAAAGAAACAATAAGCTCCACCTTGACAGGTCCTATTCACATTAAGTGAGTTTTCTCTTTTCCTCCTTCACTTCCTTATCAGCTTCTGTTTTATGTATACACAGTTGTAATGACTGTACTGTGGGTTCAGTCCCATTGTCCTGCGAACAACACACTGTTTGTGTTACATTAAACAAAAAGGAAAAAGGCAGTTAAAGTCATGATGTGGGGACCTGTAAGTTCAGCCTGTAAAGTCCCTGGACTATTGTTTTTTGTTTTTTTCTCTGCTTTCCTGTCTCTCTGACCCCCGATGCTCCAACATTCCTCCACCATACTGTTTCCGGTCCAGCCCAGGGCCCCCGGAGTAGCAGCAAGCACTGCCACGCAAGAGCCCTTAGTACTGATGGGATTTCCTTCAGGTCAGGGGGTGCAGATTATATTGCTTTGAACACAGTGTTCAGGATATATTGTGCCTTAGTCTGTCTGGAACATATTTCTTGTTTAGTCACACTTACATCTCAATTTCTCAAAACATGTATCACTCATAACTCTCTGGGTTTCATCTTTCATCCACATTACCTCCCTCCCTTCATTCAACTTCCCCCTCACACTTAATAAGTCAACACATGCACATTTCCCCATCTGCTCCCACCATCCTCCTCCCAGTCCCCTCCTCACCTTCCTCCTCAGGTCATCCAGGATGGCCTGGTACTTGCTGTAGTCTCTGAAGTCAGGTCCGCTCTTCTCCAGGGCCTCCTTGATCTTAATCTCCAGCTTGTGGTTGGCCTGCTCCAGGTTCCTCACTGTCTCCAGGTAGTTGGCCAGGCGGTCGTTCAGGTTCTGCATGGCAAACTTCTCATTGCCCATGATGTCGCTGCCTTTCCCGCTCACCTGGACACTGCTGCTGAAGCCCCCTGCTCCAGAGCCCACTCCCATACCGGCTCCCAACCTGGAGCTGGAGGAGATGCTGACCCTGTACCCACTGGCCCCACCATGGATAGTGGGGGCCCTGTAGACAGGAGCTGAGGTACGGCTGACTGATACAAGAGGAACTCTGCTGCTAGTGGAGGACTGCATTTGGAGTGATTGCCTGACGCTCATTGTGGCTGGAGAGAGTAAGACTCAGTGAGAGAGACTGTGAGTAAGAGAGACCGGCACAGGCTAGGCAGGCAAATATGAGAGCTCACAGACACAAGGCAGGACGAGAAGGGAAGCTGCTAAACTATATAAACCTTGTGGGCCCTCAGGTCCGCCCCTAAAACCACTCCCCCTCACACTGAGTCACCTCCTTCTTTTCCACAGGCTGAAACCACAGGCCTGCTCACAGCATGCCTTTGTCCTTCACAACCTTCCTAAGTTGGTAAATTCTGCGGGCTGGGTGGAATTCAATAACTTGGAGATTTGCAGAATTTGGAAAATAAAAGCAGACATTTTTTTATTAGACATGAGTAATACTAAATATTACTGGGACTTTACTGTAAAGTCCATGAAAATCGTTTTATTTTTATTTTTTTAATTTCAACATTTCCCCCAGAGACATTTAAAAAAAACAAAAAAAAAAAACATTTTTTCCTCTATGTGTTTTGATAGTTTTTGGACAACAGAGGAGCTGTGTGACACTGAAGCATAAATTATATCAGCTACACAGATGATAACTGTTGGTGGGATGAATTTATTATCCATTTTCTTCGAGGGAATTGTTTTATAATAAAAAGAGCAAAAAGTCAGCTATAATCTTTCAGGATTGTTACCTAAATATTAAACTATACTGTGAGAATAGATGATTTGGTTACAGATGAGCGAGGTATCCAACACTAATCTCAATAACGTCCATCAAAATTAAGTTGCATAAACAAATATTTGTTTTGTCACATCACATTAGACTCATCATAAGACATTGCGTCACGCTTCCCATCCCTAAACACTGTGACATCTCAATGACACCTCATCACTTTCGAAAATGTCTTGGGTTCAATTCAATCAGTTTACTCAGATTGTTTAATCATTGTCTTTAGTCAGTTTGGGTGGGTGAGATCAGGGTCGAGACGTGTCACAACTGGAGAGACAGGACGTGTCATTTCACTGTCGTCGGTTGATGAAAGAATTAGTTGCATCATCAGCATACTGTATTCCGGTAGTCTGGTAGTGGTGGTTGCAACATGAATTTCAGCTTCTATACGTATCAGCACTGTCAGGTTAATCATGGTCAAAATACTCTGTAGATACACTTTGTGTGAAAAAGAAACATCTGCACTCACAGATAATGTTTTTATGGGCAATAATGAGTGTTTACATATTTGAGCCAAGGCATCCGTTGGTTTCCACTCATTGTACAACATGAAAATGTGTCCAGAGATGAATGGAAACTAATGGCTTCCTGGGATTGTAGGTAAGGTACATCTAAAGATCTAAAACAAGAAGCATGTACAGTGGAAACCTGTTAGAGTGAGACGTCTGTCTGGGTCACATTGATCACCATAAGCACATGATTTGTTTGTTTCTTTGTCTTCATTTCTCATGCAGATTACCATCTTACAATTTAATTGATATTTGTATGTTTACAAATACTTTACATGAATATAAAGTTCATGATTAACTGAATTTTATGAATTGTGTCAAAATAAAGTACAGCTGTTTCAAATGCTTTTCAAATTACTGTACTGTGTTTAATTCAAATACACTAAATAAAAAAAGTTTATTGAAATTCAAATATCCCTTGCCAAGGGCCGCTTAGTGGAGTATTAACTGCGCCAGCATTATCAGTCCACTTAGCGAGGACATTTGAGTAGACTATACTAGTTAGCCTGACGAACACCAAGTTTCACTGCTTCATCTCGTTGGCTCTTTTTTTGGTAGTTCGTCATAAGCTTCGAGGAAACGTCTTTCTCATTGAGAGAAAATGACTTCCTTTTCCCCGTCATGATTTCAGTTTGCACGTTGCATGGATGTATAAAGAGAACTGGATACAGCATCCCTGGAAGGGCCCTGTTCATTCCTTTGAAACTAGCTCAGTGGCACTGGAGACTTCGCTGATTGAGCAGCTAACTTCCAGTTTAGCCCTCCGCTAATTTGAACGGTTATAAAATGATTTATAGGGGAAGCTTCTTTAGATGTTAGAAATGTTATCGGACTAAATGGATTAAATCCTGAGAGTGAAATTACTCTTTTCATATGGATTGACTTCTGGAAATGTATCCACTGATTTCCAGAAGTCTCTTTCCCAATCTAAGTCAATGGGAAAAAGTCTTTTTGGGCCAAATGGCATAACCTGATGGACCATGGAAATTGCACTTTCTTGGGGCCTGGCGCACAGCACCAGACTCAGGTAGCAAGCCGAAAGCAGACGGGTTTCCATGAAGCAAATAGCACATAGAATTAAATGGTAAATGGATCTGCACTTGTATAGCACCTTTCTAGTCTTCCAACCAAGCAAAGCGCTTTTTACACTACGAGTCACATTCACACACATTCACACATACACTAGTAGCTGAGGCTACCGTACAAGGTGCCACCTGCTGCACAGTTTCTAACACACTCGTACACCAATGGAACAGCCATTGCCATGCCCAAGGATACTTCGACATGCGGACTGGAGGAGCTGGGGATCGAACCACTGATCTTAGTGGATGACCTGCTCTACCTCCTTTATTTTTTTTCATATATTGTCATGTATGAAAAGACCCAAAATAAACACTACCTGATAACCACACTATAACTGAACTCTTTAAACAGCATTTGCGTAGGAATGATTCTGTCCCGAGCTGTTTTATCCACATAAGCAGTTCATCACTGTAACTGTGATACATATAAGCACTGTATTTAAAGGACTGGCAAACACGTAAGGTGCATGATTTGCAGTTAAGCAGATAAACTCGGACCAAGCATAGACTTAAATCAGATAAGGGTTTTTAAGGTGTTATGTAGTTCCAGACGTTATGTACTGTACTGTATGTTATCTATCCTACGTAGCCGGATGTGTGTCTGATTGTTCCACTCCCATAAAGGATATGGTCAAACAAAGGAACAATTCCACAGTCTCCTTAGTAGATCTGTAGGAACAATAAACCATCCAAACCAGTAAACATATTCCAGAAGCCCCCCTGCAGGTTTTTTACACAAGCACATTCCTCTTAACTTTAGAGGTGGAATGAGCCAATAACAAGAAGCTTTGGAGTCTAAAACTACTTTTTACTGGCTTATTACGAGGACAGAAATCCAGCTTTTCTTTTATGTCGGTTTCTTTGTGGTTTAATGTTTTCTTTTGTTCATCATTTAAAGTAGAAGAAAGAAAGGTATGAAAGCTTGTCTGTCATTAAAGCTTACAGTTCTGTTTTCCAGGGAACAAACTATTAAGCAAACACCACCAAATCCCATTTACAAATCTTATTTTATCTTCCCACCCACAGTTGTCTGTACCAGCACTGACTTGTTTGCAGATAGAATTCTTGGTCATCCGTTTGTCTGCAATCTTGTTCAGTCTCATCTTCACTCCAAGTTCTTTGTTTGTTTTTCAGGAAGGAACATGCAACAGGATATTAAAGTATAAAGAGCTCCTGATGTAAAAACAACTTGTGTACTGTCACTGAGCTTGCAAACAAAGGGGATTCCTGCTAATCATAGCAATAAAGTGGCCTCATAAGAGGTTGCCTCAAAACATGTGTTTATGTATGTATTGGCTTGGCAGCCAATTATTAAATCCAAAACAATTTGCAACTTCTCAGTCTATATCCATAAGGCAGATGTTTTATCTGCATAAATCTAGACAGAGAAAAAGCGATAGGGAAAGAAGAAGACATAAATCAAGAGAAACAGAGATAAAACTCAAGATGGAGTGACAGAGAGAACACAGAAAGTATTCTGACTGCATTTAAAAGGAGATAAAAATCAGACATCCTGAGTATTTTTCCGAAAGTGAGTAATCCCAAATATAGACAAAAACAGCGCCGTAAACACAGGGCCTTTTTATGGTTGGCCAGTTGTAGAGTTTTCGTTTGTCTAGCAGCTGCAGTGATGACTGGAGTGTTTTGTCTGACTCTGGTGCTGATGGCCGCCACGCCCGGCAGAGAAAACAAGGATTAAGGTACAGAGATGATGGCCATATAGATAAAGGTTTAGAGTTTAAAACTCACGCAAGATAAATGATGGAGATTACTGCGGGCTACAGTCTAAATGCTTTGCCATGCTTTCCCAACAACAAAGACTGAGATCCCTATTTAAATGATCCAAAGGTGAATGGTGCAAGTACGTTTAGGGTGTATCCAACCATTTCTGCTAGTTGAATGGCACATTATTTTGCCGCAAAGTAAGGCGCAAGGGGCAAAGAGGTTGTAGGTTGTATTTAGTTCCTGAATTAATCATAGGTGTGTTTTGGGTATAACTTGAATTCAAGTAATCAGAGTGTCATCTCTCATTCCCCTTAAAAGCCAGCACCTGGTGGCTTTGGAAATTGGAGAATGAAGAAGTTTTCTGCTGAGAGTAATACAGTAAGAGCAGTAATGCTCTGCTCTCTGCTATGTTCACATTTTAGAGAATGTGATTAATATTTTCCTCAATAATGTTTTTTTTTTTGTGAACCTGCCTATGCAGGCGCATCTTACAATCTGAATAATGAACTCTTTAAATAGCAGGAATACTATACTGCACCATTCTGACTTTATACCAGGTATTTGTTGGTCAGTGGTGCAGTCGCTTTTGCAGCCTCAAGGTAATGCATCTGACCACGCCTCATTTTAAGACCTACTCTAATGGATGCAGAGATATGATCTATTTTCAAAACATGGCCGCTGGCTGTGAAATCAGTCTCAAACTGGCAATGACAGTTGTCCTGCACTGTGTGCTGCTTTGCACCGGTTGTTTTGTTTATTGCTAACATGAGGTTAGTTATAATGAAAGTGATTATTTTGAAGGAACAGTTCCACATTTTGTGATAATAGCCTACTCTCATTTCACGTCACGTATTAAGTAGTGAGCTGGAGCAGGAACATGGCTAGCTTCTCTCAGCTTAGCGCTAAGACTGGGGGTCTGGTGGGAAGAGCTAGCCTTTCTATATGTTGTCACAGTGCGGCTGCCAGGTATGATGTCATTGTGCCTGTAGAGTCCTATACTTAAGTCTGAGCTCACTAAATTCTTTTGGAAACCAGCTGTTCTAATAAGTGGGCTTTAGCTGTGTTGTAAGGCGCATTATTAAACTTTGGATAAAGTCACGCTAGCTGTTTCCCCCAGCTTCCAGTCAGTTGCTGCTAATTGCTAAGCTATCCACATTATTACTCCTACTCAGTGGTATTAGAGGTATTCAGTGTTGTGAAGATGGTCTTTTTAATAAAACAGGACTGTATATGAAGTAGAAAGACGCAAATACTTATGAAATTGGTGCTGCATGACCAGAGAAAACAGAGGAAAAGGGCTATGGCATTCACTTTTGCTGAAGAAGAGGAAAACCTACAGCTACCAGAATGTATTGTGCCACGCCGGACTAGTAAATGCTCCCGCTGGTGGTGAAATAGTGCGAATTGCTTGTGTGTTAACTAACAATCTTGTATTACCGTTAAACAGTAAGCTAAAATATGTTTCTGAAGACAATTCAGGCGAGAAATGCAATTTAACAACAGATCAATTGGCGCTACTGTTACTGTTTGGTCTGAGTCTGAGAGCGAGAGACAGGGGTGGCTCTTTATCTTGATCCACTTCTACTCTTTATGTCCGCGGTGGCAACAGACATACAAGAAAATCAGAAAGTAATTTGCAGTTCAAGCAACAGCTCTAGAGCCAGCAAACAAGAAGGGACATCTGGGTGCTGGCAGATGATGGGAAGGGAAGGTGTGATAACATCATGAACACCTTTGATCCAGGTGTATGAATTAAAATAATGTTTTCCCTCTCTGTTAGTGTTTTATCTTGGTTGGACATATGTCAGATGTCGGTGAAGCATTCATGCCACTGAAAATCAACATGGTCACAGTGTTGAGAAAATTGAGTACGCGCTAAGATGTGCGGGTCTGTTTCATAACCTTTTAACTTGAATTTCAATTGCATAATAGTATTAAATGGTACTATTTGATATGAATGGTAACTAACTACCATTACTTCTAAACTGGCAGAGATCTGTTCACTTCTTGAGCTGACTCTTGATGGACTTCCTTAGTTTAAACTCCATATTTCGGTAATGATTTTAAAATACAAAAGGGAGAAATGCCTGTTTTTGTAGACATCCTACTGAATGGTTTGATGTAAAACTGTCCTTTGTCACAAGTTTTGGCAAGTTGCAGTGCCACCTAAGACTCACCTCAAAGGTTCTGGCTCAATATCAAGAATTTTTGTCAGTCATTACTGTGATAGTCATCACCCACCATGAATGTTTCCCCTCCCAGCTACAGTCTAATCTCTGATCCTTCAGGGGGAAAAACACAGCTTGTTCCCGTATGTATTAACAAACTGTAGAAGGCTTCAAATTTAATTAAAGTGTTCTAAATTTGTCTTTATATTTGCATAGTTTTTTGAATATAAAAGAACTAGATTATAAAAAGACTGTAGACAACACCTTTAATTGTCTTTTTTTTTTGACATTCTTTGAGGGGCTTTTGGGAATAATCAGCAAACTTTATTTTCTCTTTCATTTACTGCAAACATTTTGTCAGCTGTCTTCACTTCATTTTCTGTAAACCGTAATGAACAACAGGAAACACAACTTGCGGCAGAGGAAAAAAAAAACATCCGATGTCAGGTGTTAGGGGAAATCAAATCTGTGTGAAAATCAGTTTATACTGAAAAATATGGGCACATTTTGAAATTACTATTAGAAAAGACTGAAATATTGAGTCTTAAATGTTTACAAAAACAAATGAAACCAAGTTATTATTGAGGGCATTAAAATTATCAAAAATTATGAATGTTTAATTAAATATCTGTCTTGTGGAAATGGGGATTTCCATATAGAAGTGAACCTTTAACTCTGATAAAACCTCACCACTCTTATCAACTCCATGTAATAAGGCCATTGACCGCGATACACGCTGAGTCTGGGAAGTCACATGACAGTCACACCTGCAGTATGACAAATGTCTGTCAGGCCATACTCTCACTTTTGGTAGATATGTGGGCTGGTTAAAGGGTCAGATGTGAACGTCTACATAAGGTATTTGTGCCGTCAGTGTGAAAGCCTCCAAAAAAGTCCTTATCTTTCTGTTTGGTCAGTGCTTTGTTTGGTTTCAAGGGTTGTATTTGTTGTTAATGCTGAATTAAATCACTCATGACTTTGACTCATGATCATCTGATTATGTGGTGAAACTCTCCTTTACTGGGATAAAGAGCTTAACTTTGGCTGGCTGGAGCTGTTCACTGAAACTGTGGCGTTCTTGTTCAGCCGGACCATCCTTGCTCTGTTCTGACCTCAGGGGTCAGAACACCCACAGAAAGTGCTAAATCAGAGCCTCCCTGACAGAAGCAGAGGACGACCACTAAGAAGTCCCATTTACAGGCCTGACCATGGGATCATCCAGTATCTGACCTCAGGTCAGATATTGACCAAGCCCTTGGCTATTTATCAGTCATTCAGTAGGCGGACAAACCACCATAGATGATTTCAGTGGAACTCCCATTAAAACTCCTGCTAATACAAGGACCTCCAGTCACAGCTTACTCACACATTACTCTCAGTGTACAGATATCTGATAGCACTCTATCTACTGTATGTGACACCTCTGACTGAATGTGAGAATATGCAGCACTGTCCATACAGCTCACAATGCCATTGTGAGATTGTAACATCAGAAGCTCACAATGACTCACTGGGGGCACACAGATGGAAAACACTTGTGTGCAGACAATTTACAGGTGTGTGGAACATTCCTGCCAGGTGCAGTGGCCCATTGCAGACACTGCTGAATCACAGATCTAATGTGAAGCAATGTGATATCGGGAAATGTCAGGGTTCCAGTCTAAGTGTGAGAAAATGACAAGAGCAGACGTAACATCAGAGGGTGTTTTCTTATGTTCCTGTTAAACCAAAACAATGTGCAATGAGTGTGCTCATGATTAAAGGAATGCCTGCTGCTGATTCCAGGAAGCCAGACATGTAATTGTTCAGGTCTGCAGGGGGCGGATAAGGCAGCAGATGGTCAAGATGAGGCAGAAGAACTTTTATGAGGGTTTTAATCAAAGGTATACGTGAAGAGGCTGCAAATAAAATGAGACGTACAAATGTTTTTGAGGGCTGAAATATGAGTTAAGTATAACAGTAAAACCAAATAAGTGCATTGGTGCCACAGGTAGGGGTGGGGCAAGAGTCAGAGATACACAACAACCAAAAAGAAATGCAAAACATTTACATGCAAAACAACAACAATGACAATCAAAACAACAACAGAGAGATGCAAAACAACCACAAAGAGACATGTAACAACTACAAAGAGATGTGTAACAACTACAAGAAGATGTGTAACAACTACAAAGACATGTGTAACAACTACAAAATGATGTGTAACAACCACAAAAAGATGTGTAACAACTACAAAGACATGTGTAACAACTACAAAATGATGTGTAACAACCACAAAAAGATGTGTAACAACTACAAAGAGATGTGTAACAACTACAAAGACATGTGTAACAACCACAAAGAGATGTGTAACAACCACAAAATGATGTGTAACAACTACAGAGAGATGTGTAACAACTACAAAGACATGTGTAACAACTACAAAATGATGTGTAACAACCACAAAATGATGTGTAACAACTACAAAGAGATGTGTAACAACTACAAAGACATATGTAACATCTACAAAGACACGTGTAACAACCACAAAGAGATGTGTAACAACTACAAAGACATGTGTAACAACCACAAAGAGATGTGTAACAACTATAAAGAGATGTGTAACAACTACAAAGAGATGTGCAACAACTACAAAAAGATGTGTAACAGCCACAAAGAGATGTGTAACAACCACAAAAAGATGTGTAACAACCACAAAGAGATGTGTAACAACTTCAAAGAGATGTGTAACAACTACAAGGAGATGTGTAACAACTACAAAGAGATGTGTAACAACTACAAAGAGATGTGTAACAACTACAAAGAGATATGTAACAACTACAAAGGGATGCAAAACAACCACAGAGAGATGCTAAACAAAAAGCAAGGAGACATAAAACAACCACAAAAAGATGTACAACAAACACAAAGAAATGCAAAGCATCTACAAACACATGCAAAACCACTATAAAGACAATCAAAACAACTACACAGAGATTCAACACAACAACAGAGAGATGGAAAAAAATTACAAATAAATTCAAAACAACCTCAAAGAGATGTGTAACAACTGCAAAGACACACAAAACACCCACAGAGAGATGCAAAAACAACTACAAAGAGACATAATTACTGTATGTCTGTATCCAGGGGCCTGTAGTCTTCTATTATATTATTTTACATTATATTATTTTGTAGTAGATTAAAATGTTTATTTGTACATTAAATTACTTTACATTACTATCAGTAATGTACAGTGGAAGTGTAGTCTCAAAATATTTCTGCTCATTTAGAAATGTTCCCCCCTTTTTGATACAGTGCCCCAGTCTTACTCCCACATTGAAACATTTCTGTTAGTCACAGGTCACATCAGGCTGTCATCACTGCTGACAGGCTCTAGGTTTACTGAACGGGAGGGGTGGATAGTTTCACTGATGGAAGGTGAGGCCAGAGGTCACCGGCCTGGGTGGAGTGAGATCAGATATTGGGTATATGGTCCTCAGGGTGGAGCACTGGAAAAAAATAACAAATTAAAAGGTGCAAATGGTGTGTCATATGTTGTGTGTAACAAGGTTGTGTTGCTAACAGCTGAGCTGAATATTGCAACAAAGAAAATAAAGAAAAAACAAATAAAATGTAGAGCATAAACAAACCTTTAACATCTGAAATGTGAACAGTTGAAGTTAAATTACAGACTGAACGTTCTGACTGAATGAAGACTTGGCATCAGAAAGGGACACTCCATCAGGAAGAGTGTTATGAATATGTATCCCTTGTGTTTTTCAACCATCTGAAGAGGAAGTACAACTTGTACAAAAGCATTTTGTTTTCTGCAACTCAGATCCTATGATAGAGCCACCCTGTGACCTGACTTTACCTGTGCTGACTGACATGGAGAAGACGTGTAGATGTATTTTAAGAATGTACTCTTTATCTGTGAAAGTCAAACAATAGCCAGACTTGTGTAATATAAGAGGAGATTACAATCATACATAAATGTCACAACTGATGCATAACTTTGAGAGTTGAGCCAGTTTGTCAGGTACTAACAACAGTTTTTGCCATCAGTTCTATCTCACACCACAACGTTACCAGCATGCTAAACTGAACTATAAGACATCTTGTAAATTACTTTTGTCTCCAAACAATTAATGCCAACCAAGTGTGCCAAATACATTTTTCAAGGCAGATGGTGAGTGTGCAAAGATTTGACACTGGAAATGTGAGTTCTGCCCATGGGTTTAGTCAATAAAAGCATTTAGGCTACGGATCACAGAGATCATGGTTCAACCCAGTCTCACTTCAAAGTCAATGAAAACTGGTGCTTGTTCAGTGACTTCCGGCGTCAGACACTGAAGAAAAAGACGTCTTTTAATGTCGGCAAAATACATGGCCTGTTGCCATTATTGTTTGATGATGCCCAGCAGTGTCAGGAGGAAACATGGCAGGACAACAACTAAAAGTCTGAGTGGGTGGGTGGGAGGGGTGGTCGACGGGACCAACAACCACTGACTTTGACCCAGGAGACTGGTGTTTGCTTCCCGTTTTAAAAGCCAAACCAAGTTTTTTTTCTTAAACCCAACCATGTGTGTGTGTTGGCTATGTTACCACGAGCATTTGTTGTTAAAGATAAAAAACGTCAATTAGCTGTGTTGTATCGACGTAGTGCATTTATTTTGAAAGAGACTGTATGCAAACGGTACATTTCCTGTGAAAATGGAAGCGTATTTTGAAAACAGACAATGCATGTAACAGGCAAAAGTTGAGACAGTGTCCCAGCAAGACAACCAACGCAGCACGTCATATGTCGACGTGAAAAGTCCATGACCAAAAGTTGATATGTGACGAGGTCGGAGTGAGAATGTGTTGCATGGTTTGGTTCACTGGAAATAACAAACACTTCCTGCCTGAACTTTAAGCAAGCGTTGATTATTTAAATACCTTAAACTACCTTTCCTTATTTTCAACCAAGTACCTTAAGTTGCCTAACAAAACTATAAACATGCTATTGTGCTTTAGTTCCTGTGAGCAGTTAATGTAGGAAAACAAATTAAATATGTTGTAAATGAACATTTTGCAGGGGAACACACTTTGCGGATACATTCAAAACTCATGTTTCTTACAAATAAACATAATGTTCAGGAAACAAGTTCCAAAAGTGAGCTTTGTCTTTCAGGAAATTCTTCAGCTGCTTGTACATGTTTGTGTGTGTGTGTTTATGCTGACTATTAAACCAGAAATTTGCCATTTTTCATAAATGATCGTAAATTCAAGTCAGCAGGGAGGACACACAGTATATTGTATCACTAATGAATCAAGGTGGAGAGTCAGGTTGTACAGTGTATTTGAAGGTTAGAAGGGTTCAGAGTAGACACCGGGTGGAGTGGAGTGATTAACATGTCAAGGATGGGAGTGTGTTGAGCAGCTGGGAAGACATTCTACAGAGGAAGACTGATTCATGTGGAGGATACTGGGTGGAGAGGGGAAAGGTTAATTTATGTAACTGTAAGGGAGGAAGAGTTCTGAGTAGGAAATTTATGTTTTCCTTCTGCGGATTGTTTCTCTTCATAGTATTAGTTCATTCAAGTTGATGTGTGTAATGTAGATTTACATGTAAATGTATGGAACTTTTTGAGTTTTTAGACCTCTTGCTAAATATAGTGTCATTTTTCCTTTGATACTCTGTAATAGTACATGCATGTTTGACAGCTAGTGCTGCCCGCCCCACAAACCTTCTCTTCGATGTATTACCCGTCATATTGCTTACGTCTACAGTAATAAAGATAAAAATATTCCTTTTGATGCACTGATTCAGTATCCCACTTGTATGTAGTTAGGCTATGATCACTGACCAATGATCTATCGTTCTTTGAGGGGAAGAAGCTGACGTCCCAGTTACCCCAGGAGCCTTGTGCTGCATTCATATGCTGCCGGAATTATCTGAAAAATGAGTTCCCAATCATATGTCATGGTTCACCTAAGCCCTTTCCTTTGCTCTTCATTAACAATGTGCTGTTTATACACTCGGAGGCAGAAAAAATACAACACATCTTCTTTCCACACCACAACTTAAAGCTCATGAACACACCAAAGTCTGAAGAATGACCATCCAAGGAGCACGTGAGTGCATGACTGACCGTGGTTGGCAGAGGTCTCGACTTGCTCCTGATTTAATAGGTCCCTGCTCACTCACCGCAGCTGGCAGCGTGAGCAGTACTCTACATTAAGTAAGAGGGCGAGGAGGAAAAGCTTGGAAAAGAGTCATTCAAAAAAATGTATTGATTCATTTTTGTCCATCACTATTTCCTTGCAGTGTGCAGACCCGTTGGTAAAAGGACTTGCAAGGATGCTGCATGAAAGGGCTATAGGCATTGTGACAGGGGGCCCCTGGGCACAGATATACAGTGAGACACACAGTCTTTGTGGTAGTTTTGCCTCTTTTTTTATTGCTTTGTGTCTCTTTGTAGTTGTTATGTGGCTTTTGAGGTCATTGTGCGTCTCTTTCAGGTAATTCTGTATCTTCTTTTGGTTGTATTGTGCCTCTTTGTGGTTATTTCACCTGGTTTTGTAGTTATTTTGTGTCTCTCTGCAGTTCCTTTGCATCTCTTTGTGGTCATTTTGAGTCTCCTCCTGGCAGGTATGTGATCATTTCAGTGACATATTTGCAGGTTAAGGCCAGGGTGGCCCCAGACACTTTGGGCCCCTGGCCCTTGGCCCAGTAGGCCCTTTAAGTAATCCATCCATGGCTGTAAGTTGGAGGTGAGTTCAGTAAAGATGATCATTATATCAGCAAGTTTCAAAATAAGTTTCAAAATAAGGCAGTTCCACATTCTGATTATGATTTTATGAAATGAAACTTACATCAGATGTAATATCTTGCTTTCTTTCTTACATGCACACACACACAGTGGTGCGTACACACACTGTCTGAATCACGTTCTTTTTCACTCCCTCCGTTCCTTTTTTTCACACACTTAGACATTCTTAGCCGCTGTGTCTCCTCCTCCTCTTCCCCATCGCAACCCACACTCCCGCTCAGTAATTGCTCCCAGAATCCCTCCCTCTGACGCAGAGCACTGCGAGGGAAAGAAAGTTCCAAACCGGGCTCTTACCACGTTACCATGGCGACGAAAAACAAATTCGCAGACTTCATTTTGGGAAACTGCTACGCTCAGGCCGTTATTTTATAGCCCCGCTGGGCATGCATGGTGGGCCTGAATAGAGGCCTCTTGGCAAATCCCTGGTGGAGTCGACACACCACATTTCACAAGCGTGTGCAAGAACAGTGCAGTAGCCAGGGTCCAGTTTTTCAGAGCTGTTCCCTGCTCCCCTCTGTGTCTGAGCTGCTGTGCTGGATGTTTTCAGACACAATGGGCTCATTTGAGTGGACAGGCACAGTGTGAAAAAAGTCCTCCAAAGCGGTCTCAGTCCCAGTCAAGGATAAAAAGAATGAGAAGAAGGGGGAGTGAAAGAATGATCACTGTCTGGTCTCAAGGAATGTAAGAACGGGCCAAGTTTGACTGTTAGAAGAATCAGCTATTGATTGAGATGTGTGTGTGAGAATCAAGTGTTCCTGTTCACAGCACAGGCCTTTAATGTGAAGCCAGTGACATGCTTTTATCCATGTTGGACCACTTGGGGTTATCCTGTAAATGATAGCGAGATTATGTAACTATGGAACTAGGAATAACAACATTCTTCCTCTACTGTAAATGTTGAATGTGTAAGCAACAAAATGCACCTGAGTCAGACCTGTTCTTCCTGTCCTGACTCTAGCAAACTGACTGTGATTGCCACTTGTGGTACAAATGGTTACTTTCAGCAAAAGTTACACAGACCCCTTTCAAAGTGACCACAGGTGGTAATTATAGGACAATAGTGACTGCAAAAACCAAAATTATCAGTAGCTGAAGTACGGGAAAGTCATAAAATCAGCAGAATGACTCAGTAATATCGTTAATACAGCACTACCTTTATACAACGTACAATGGTTACCCACCATAAGCTACCACACCAAGACAGATGTTTTGAACAGAGATGCTTATGAAGTTAATTTTAAATTTGGGAGAGGTAGAACGTGCTACATATTCTGCAGAAGTTACTAAAAGTTACACAGCCTTTCTTTGTCTAGAAAGTATTTAAATTGAAATATTATTGCTCAAAGTCAAAACGAGCAGCTGTCTGACATCATTACAAGAGGTGTGGACTCAAGTCACATGACTTGGACTCGAGTCAGATTGTGTTCAGAAATTTGACTTTAAACTCAACTCGACTTAAACACCAATGACTCCTGACCTCACCTGGACCTGAGCCTTTTGACTCAGAAGTGCACAAAAGGTCAAAAGGTTGCTGTAAATTTTACATTAACTTCATGACAGCTTAACGCCAGTGAGTTACTTTAAAGGTTTTTTACAGGATCATGACTGTATTTTAATTTACAGTATCATTGCAGTACTCTTCCTGTTTTTAAAACTACAGTATTATTACTTTTTTAAATTTACGATTAGTTTCATTACTTCGCAACAAATTTATAGTACGTGACTGAAATCACAATTTCTACTGAGAAATTATTACTAGCAATATGGTCCTTTAAAATAAAATAAAATAAAATGAACAATTGCAACAGTCTCAATATTACATAAAATGATAACAGAAATAATATACTTATGGTTTTTGTTGAGGTAGGTTGACATAATGCTTGGCTACTCCTCCACCACAATGGTTAAAAAAAATGTCATCAAATTGTTTTTGCCATGGAGCTTTTCCACAGCAGATATTTAGACTTGTCATAGTAGAAAAAGCACAGGTGAAATCAGTAACATTAACGATGGCTCAGTTCCATTAAGTTTCCCAGTAAGCTATTTCAGTGAGCCAGCATGGGCAATATCAAGGCCTCCCCTAAGTGGAATGTGGCCATCATTAATGTTATTGAATACACCTGTGCTTTTCCTACTGTGACATGTTAAAAAATCTGCTTGGTTAGTTTCTTATAGGCAGGCATACCACTGTAAATTTAGATTTAGATTTATTTTTGCACAGTTTTAAAAGACACAAAATGGCAATAAAAAAAATGCAGTCTACAGTGCAGGGAGAGGCGAAAAAGCAAATGGACTTTTTTGAAGTCTTCATCCAAACACAACATTAAGATTTTGTCACTGAGTATTTTCCCACAATGTTTCGCTATACACAGTAACATACTGTCTGCAACGTTCACAGTATCTTACTATACATATTACAGTAAAATACTGCTCAGAATACAAAATATGGTTACAGTGCAGTTAATGCCCTAGATCCGCTTTATTTGAACCAATCAGACAGCATCCAAACAAGCTGCAGCCAGGAGATAACCATGAACGTTACATTACTGAGCGCCAGTTGGAACAAATGATGCCAAACATAATTTAATTTGCATACAAAAACTATGTGGTGGTCAACAAAAAAATGAACTGCAGTATGCAAAACACTGAATGGAAAATTACAGACAGAGACAACAACTTCCAACTACGTTTGACATTTAAAGTTGCACAAAGAACCGTGAAGTGCGAGGGTAAGATTAACATAGTTAGCAAGCTAATGCTAAGCTAATGTTATTATTCTGTTTATAAAATGGTACAACACTTTGTGAAGAGCACATTATGACTTGTTTGGGGCTTGAAACTCAAAGTTCAGGACTTGGGACTAGAGTGCAAAGACTTATAGCTGACTTGTGACTTGTGACCTCTGATGAAACTACTTGTACAGACAGTCAGTTTTGAGAAACAGATTGATTCTATCCCCTTAAATACTTTGAAACAGAAACCCAGGGACATCACTAAGTTTATCCACATTTTCCCTTTCTTACTGGCCCTCAAAGCCTGCAGTTATATCTGTCCCATCTGTTAACATCGTTTTTCAAGCTGTGTCTATTTCAGGTACAGTAGCTGACTCATTCGTGCCGTGTAATTACGTCCTGGCTGCCGCCTTGTTGATTGTACAGTAAATGGAACTTGCAGTGAGGGAGGCCACTTCAGGGAAATCCCTCTTAAAAGGGGGTATCCCCATACCAAGGAAACCCTCTATATCCCCTCCTCCCCTTCCTCCTATTCCTCTTCCTCCTCCCCCTCAAACGACCATAATGAAACCATACCATTTTCCTACAGCTTTCCACTCCCTTTCTGTCAGTCTTTCCATCCTTTTTTTCCATGCCACGCCACTGTGGCCACGTATGGTTTCAATTTACTCCAAATGGCGGGAAAAGTATCGCTCTCTCCTCCCCCACTATTCCTCTTGCTGTGGCCTTTGTCACCTCTGTAATTTGCAGGCAAACACATTCAAGTGCACGTCCACACGCTTACTCACTTAGACACACACATAGATAGACCGTGAGAAGAAAAGAGGGGGCAGCGGAAAGAAACAAAGCTGAAGTGAAAGATAGGAAGAGCCAATTTGGGGAGCTGAAAAATTTTGCATATGTTCACTAGCTGCAGCATGTGAGTATGAAAATGCAGGATGACAATCTGCAGCCACCTCAGTGCCCCTTGGGTGGTGCTAATGTCTGGTCTGAGAGGAATTTGACTGTCTGGCAGCCATATGTTGGCATGTTGGGAAGTCAGCCAGTAGGCCATTCACTGACCTTTCCAGTCGCCCCTCCCTGCTCGCAAGAGTTATGGAAACGCTTTGTGGCTCAATAAGATGTGACGTCATCAATGAATGCTGAATATTTATAGTCAAGTGTCCCACTGAGACTGTCAGTCAGTCAGCATGCACAATACCAAGACATCAAAGAATTCAGCCACCATTAATTTCATTATTTACACCTCTGCTTTTCCTACTGTAACATGCCACAATGTCCTCTATGAAAAAGGCCTATTGTGCATATTTTTCCATTTTTAAAAAGAGGATGAAACCATGTCTTGACTTAGTAGAAGCAGCGTCTGAGCTTCAAGCACATGCGTGGGTGTTTCCCATGGCAGTGGTTAACAGACACTTGGATTACAGAAGATCATAACCCTGTGGCCTACGAATGTCTACAAAATGTTTTTCCCACGTAATGTTGGTCATGTGCCTTCGGTAATTTAGGATGTATGTCCTTTAACATTTAACATTTGGAAAGACCCGTGGTCCCCGTAGTCATTTAGAAAGTGGAAACTAGTTTGCTTAACTTGCAAACATTAGCCTCAATGACTTCCAGTAACAAAATACTTATTAATGCACTACATGATTACAATTTGAAATTTAGGCATAACAATACAATTTTTAATCCCAGTAACACTTTGTCAGTCAGACATTTTGCGAGGCTGGCTTGTTCACCTCCACAAAAAAAGGAACTCCTGTAGTTTTATTACAACCCCAATTCCAACATGTCAGGACACTGTGGAAAACATTAATAAAAACAGAATGCAATGACTTGTAAATCCTTTTTGACCTACATTCAATTGAACAAAACACAAGATATTAAATATCAAATGTTGAAAGTAATAGACTTTATTGTTTTTTGTAAATATATATACTAGGGATGTAACGATTACTGATATTACGGTAAATTTCGGTTAATTTTTACACGGTAAGAATTACCGTTTATGTTTAAATTAATTGCATTATCGCGGTGGATTATCAGGACATGTAAGAACAGCCTCATTCAAGTCTCGCAATGCAGGCGCTGCGTGGATGCGTAGCATGTGTAAACACAAAGAATGAAAACATGGCGGAAGGTGGTGATAGCGGCACTCAGGACATTTCCCCCCCAACTAAACGCACAGAGTCTGAGGTCTGGGCGTATGGGTTTCTGAAGAATGCCGACGGACAGCTGGTGGAGGACAACTATCCTGTGTGCAGAACATGCAGAAAGAAAGTTGCTGTGAAGGGTAGCAACACTACAAATCTGCTGGCGCATCTCCGTGACCATCATCCACAGCTTTACAGCCAATGCAAGTTATGCTATGCAAACGTCAGTTATTGTGTGAGGGACTTCAGTTTTACTAAGATTGTCATAATGTGTAACTCTTGATGTATACGGGACATTTGAGCCGTATCTGTCCTCCTAAACGGCAACTAGGTTTTCCGTTTTCGTTTAAGACACTTAGGAGCTAATACTAGCTGAGTAGCTAATAGCCGTATTAGCAGCTATGTTTCTAAGTGTTTAAAACAAAATGGAGCTGTAAACACTGAGCGGAGCCGACAGAATATAAACCGATGTAACGTAACACTAACTGAGATCAACTATGATTGAATCACTATGATTATGGTTATTGTATGGCGAGCTAGAATCGATACAGACGGCCAGTTATGCTTTCTCGACATCAGCTCAAGGAAACAACATAAAACGCTGCCGTGTTAACCTTTGACCGAGAGCCTTAATGGTGGCTCTCGGTTATTAATTAAATTCACTGCTCATAGTCTTGACCTAACACACACACACACACACACACACACACACACACAGAACATGAACTCCTTTTCTCATACAGGCACTGACTCCTCTCACTCACATGCACACTTCTAATGTGTGAATTATTCTGTGTAATGATGACCATTGCCCTTAGGGTTTTTTTTGGTTTCTCCTGCACATTTGTAATATCTATTCTATATATTGTATGTCTTTTGTTCTACTCTTGCATTGTTTTGTTTAATATATATTTTTCCTCTCGTGCTAATAAATAAATAATATAAATTGTTTACATATTTTGCTGACTGTTAAGATGCACCAGACAAATAAGATTTGTTCCTGTAATTTGTTTACATATTTTGTTCATTTAAAATTTTCTGTTGCTGTGCCAATCCCTTGCCGCTTTAATGTGAAAGTTTCATTTTAATATAAGATTTTGGCTGTTAACATTTTGGTATGATAAGGAAGTTACAAGATTTAGTGAAGTTATTTCAATATATCTATTTTTTTGGACATTTTACAGCGCTTGAAAAAATATCGCGATATTATCGTTTACCGTGATAATTTGGTCACTATAATCGAGATATCAAATTTTCCATATCGTTATATCCCTAATATATACCCATTCTGAATTTGGTGCCTCAAACACGTTTCAGAAAAGTTGTGACAGAGGAATGTTAACCACCATGTGACATCATCTTATCTTTTATCAACACATGGTCAGTATTTGGGAACTAAGGACACTCCATCCATCCATCCATTTTCATCCGCTTATCCGGGGCCAGGTCGCAGGGGCAGCAGGCCAAGCAAGGCACCCCAGACATCCCTCTCCCCAGCAACACTTTCCAGCTCCTCCTGGGGGACCCCAAGGCGTTCCCAGGCCAGACAAGTTATGTAATCCCTCCAGTGTGTTCTGGGTCTGCCCCGGGGCCTCCTACCAGTGGGATATGCCCAGAACATATCCAGCGGGAGGCACCCAGGAGGCATCCTGATCAGATGCCCGAGCCACCTCAACTGACCCCTTTCAATGCGAAGGAGCAGCGGCTCTACTCCGAGCTCCCTCCGGATGTCCGTGCTCCTTACCCTATCTCTAAGGCTGAGCCCAGCCAGACTCTCATCCCAACTGCTTCACACTCGGCAGCAAAACACTCCAGTGCATGCTGGAGGTCATGGTGTGATGGAGCCAACAGAACCACATCATCTGCGAAAAGCAGGGATACAATTCTGAGGTCCCCAAACCGGACCCCTTCCTCCCCCCGGCTGTGTCTCAAGATCGAGGACACTAATTGTTGAAATTTTGAAAACGAAATTCTTTCCCATTCTTGCTTGATATATGATTGTAATTATCATCCAAGGTCTCAGTTGTCTAATTTTGGGCTTCATAATGTGCCATACATTTTCAGTGGGAGACAGGTCTGGACTGAAGGCAGGCCAGTCTAGTACCTGTACTCTTTTATTACAAAGCCACACTGTTGTAACACGTGCAGAATGTGGCTTGGCATTGTCTTGTTGGAATAAGCAGGGACAAAAATATGTTGTCTGGATGGCAGCATATGTTGCTCCAAAACCTGTATGTATCCCTCAACATTCAGGGTACCTTCACACATCCATCATTTCCAAAAAACTTTGTGAAATATGGACTCGTCAGACCATACTTCACTTTTCCACTCTGTGTCAGTCCATCTCAGATGGGCTCGGGCCTGGAGAAGCTGGTGGTTATTCTGCATGGTCGAGTCTTATCCGGCATTTGTTGATGCAGCTATGAACGTTGTTTACTCACCATGGTTTTCGAAAGTGTTCTTGAGCCCATGTAGTAATATCCTTGATACAATCATGTTTTATAATGCAGTGCAGCCTGAGGAGTCAAAGGTCACTGCCATTTAATGTTGGTTTTCAACCTTGTCCCTTGCATGCTGAGATTTCTCCAGATTCTCTGAATCTTTTGATGATGTTGTGGATTGTAGATGGTGAAATCTGTTAACTCAACTGTTCATTGAGAGACGTTGTTCTCAAACTGTTGGCCTGTTTGTCCACAGTGTTTTTTCATTAAGTAACCATTCTTGCTTGTTAACAACTGAGCCTTTGGAGGATGCCTTTTTCAAACCCAGTCATGATGCTTTAATCTGTAAACAATTAACCTGTTTACCTGTAAAATGTTCCACACAGGTGTTGTAAGAGTGTTTTGTTGCCCCTAGCCCAACATTTTCGCAACCCAACCTGTTTCAGGCATCAAATTCAGAATAAGTACATTAACAAAAAAAGTTTATCAGTCTGAACACTAAATATCTTATCTCTGTGCTGTATTCAGTTGGATACAGGTGAAAAAGGACTTGCAAATTATTGCATTCTGTTTTCATTACATTAACACAACGTCCAAACTTTTTTTTTAGAATTGGGGTTGCATGTATTTATCTGTTTAATACCAGCTGCAACAACACTGCAATAGCTGGCATTGTTTTCACCTTGTGAGTCTGTGTGTGTGTGTGTGTGTGTGTCGTCATGGCAAAATGTGGTCCAGGTGACACCAACAGCAGCTGGAACTTCCACAGAAGCTCTTTTGATTATTTTGCCAGGTGTTTTAGCTCTGTCTGTGGACAGAATTTGTCAACACAATAGCACCACAACCGTGCAAGATACACTCACAAAACTTTACAGGTGAGTAGTTGAGATCAGAATGATGGTAGAGTTTGAAGACGGGTGTGTTTTGAGCAAGGGTGCTGAAAGTAGGGAAGGGGCCACTGGCTGGCCCAATTTAGTCTTAAGGCTGCTTGAGTTGGCTTTGGTTTGATGTTTCCTCATCTCAATGATTGGCACATCTGGGTGATGCCATCAAATGTGCGTTGGCATGTTGGATGTTTTTCTATTCACATCACCTACAACAGTGGAGCAATTTCTCCTTCTTAAGGCGGATTCATACTTGTACGTCAGCTCTATGCAGAGTCTATGCAGAGCCTATGCACGTGGCCTATGCCGTTGTGAGCATTAATACATGTGTGGTGGTGTGTTACTCTGCAGTTACACCTCTAAAACACTGCAATGGGGTTTTTGTGAAGTGCTGTAAAAGATTGAAAAGATTCAAAACACACTTTAAACATGGCTTAATAGAGACAGTTTCAATTACAAGTACACAAATCGGCTTTATTATAACTCGCAGCAATCACAAACAAAACACTTGTCTTCATCTGGACACATTTTCCCCTCAAATACAACATGCTAATGTTATTAGCACAAGCCTATGGCATTTTACATTGTATAAATTAGGGATGCACCGAAATGAAAATTTGTGGCCGAAGCCGAAGCCAAATATTATTAAACGCTTGGCTGAATACCGAGTACCGAATACCGAATATCATTGTTTAGTTTTTCATTAGTTTTTGCAGATGAACCCCCTCCAGATTAGTGTTGTCACGGTACCAAAATTGG
>NC_065521.1:14900943-14962268 GCF_006386435.1 Epinephelus moara | reverse complement strand
GTATTTGACAGGAATACATTACTGCCTGTGTCTGTGACTCCCGTTCAACCCACAATTGGTGGGATTCGCCTTTCGTTTCTGCTGCTGGTTGAAATCTGTAGGCTGCTCGCACAGCGTGCTGAATGATTTAAGCCTATTTTGCTCACTCAAAACTATTTTTAGTCGCAAGTGCGAGTGCCGTGACGGACGGATCGCCACACTGCCGACATTTTATTCCGCCCATCACGGCACGCTGTTTGATTGCGTTGTCAAAACACGCCGCTATTATTCGGCCTTGCTATTAACTTATTCCACCGAATACCAAATGTGTGTTTTTTTGCAATTTTGGGCCGAATATATTCGGTTACCGAATATTCGGTGCATCCTTAGTATAAATTAGCCAAGTGGCTGGCGGACTTTTCCTCTATTCATTTAAAGCCAGGGACAACAGCGACATTTAGGTAATGTTACAAAATTCGGCTCAATTACAACTCACAGAGTTCAGCAGCAAAACAACTGTCTTATACTAAACATTTGTTTTCCAAACAAAGATAACATGCTAGCATTATTAGCACAAGTTTGTGGCATTTTACATTGTATAAATTTGGTTCCTCTTCATATGAAGCCAGGATAAAATACACACAAGACTTTTTTGTGGAGGCTTTATTGTCTTCACAATTCATTTTTTCTCACCCGTGAAATAAAAGTAAATAAAAACGTAATTTCTACTGAGGGAAATGGTTTTCAGCTTACAAAAACAGACAGGAGGTCTCTTTTGGGAGGTGCACGTCAGGCGCAGAAGTATAAATCCGCTTTATACACAACTCTCTCTGGTGCTGCTGTAGCTGACCGGCACACTGGGAACCCACAGGTAGGTCTTCTAGTTCTGGTCTATTTATTTGTGCTCGTCATAGTAACTGACTTGCACGCCAATCGGCTTTTGTTGTGCTAACCTCACCATTTGTCTATTGTGTTTCATATAATAGGCCTCCAAATATTTATTCATAACACATAATTTATTAGACTGTGCTCCTTTGTCTGCCTGCCCGTCCCGGTGTCCAGGGCTTTTTGTTTATTTAAAAAGGGCTATTTAATTGTTCTGTGCCATCACACTATTGTTAATAAAGGAGGGTGAATTTGATACAAAGTAGTGGGCATTACACGTGAGTGCATAAATGGGCCAGACCTTCATTAGACTGTACAGTATCCTCCACCCATAGAAATAAACCGTCACTTTTTCAAATGAGCTGCAATAAACTTAAGCTTTCTGTGCTTTGATTACCTGCTGTAAAACTACATTAGCATCATCCATTTTGAACTGCCTCGTGATACCGCATTACACAGACAGTTATACTGTAGTGCTGCAGTAATAATATAGTAATATGTAATGTATTAAATCTTGAAATTAACTTGCCCAGTGCTGTACAGTAAACTGTACAGGTGTCTCTATTGGGCTGGGTGCTTGTGAGTTAACTCCTGTGTGTTCATGTGTGAGTGGCTGTCATCATGCATACGCAAACAGCCCTGCATTCATGTTTGCATGGGTGCATCATTTGTGTTCATTTTTGCACGTGTGTGCGCTCCTCTTCCTGATTGTATGTGTAACTTCTGGGTGTGGAGTTGATGGCAATTTGTCTCTTCTCTTGACCTTTGACCTGGGAGTGGCAGATGATGACCAGAGACTACGTGGAAGAATGCAGAAGTTACTGGACTTGGGCCTCCCTCCTCCCTTTCCCTCCTGAAACTGTCTCACTTCCCCCATGCTTGAAACTCTCTTTTTTTCTGTAGGATCTTTTTTTTCAGTCGTTGTACTGTTGTATCTTTTCCTGTACTGAGACTGTCATCTTATTTGTGTCCTCTTTCATATGCTAGTTGTAATTCTAGCCTCTTCTCTGTCCTTGGCCTCATTTGCTTCCGACCTACAATCTCCTGTCTGCAAAGTTTTTCTCCTTCTCTCCCATCAAGCTATAACTACAGATTACAATTTGCTATTGTATTCTGTCTCTCCTCCTTTTTTACTTCCCAGCTATCTATCTTTTAACCACCCTGTGTGTTACTCCCAGTCTTCCACCCCCTTCACGCCAGCCAGATCTTGTGTGCAGTATTGTGAGTCCTCTAATCACTTTCTGGCTTTTAATGTTTTCTTTTTCTCTCTCCTTCCATCTCTTCCTGACCCTCCAGCTGCAGCGCTGTGCTCCGATCCGGCTCTGCACACCCGTCTCCCCCACAGGAATGTGCTGTTTGTACATAAACATAACAGGAGGACTGATAAGAACGTGTCTGCACAAGGACAACTCTCTGACCAGTAACACAAAACTATCAGGGGAATTGTGGAGGAAGGAAGGCAAGATTAGTCATTAAATTCTAGGTTTGAGTTCAGCAGGGGGGAATTCCTGCTTATCGAATGATGCTCTCAGTGAGCAGGCCCCAAATATAGGGGTTTAAATGATCATCATGTGGTTACTATTTCAAGAAGAACTGATTCACAAAACTTAATGAAGTATCTGTCTGGTGATAGTTCAAAGCTGTTTAAATTCAATTCAATTCGACATAAGACATTTTAATAGTATTTGAAGTGCTTTTGTAGACTAAAATCCCTGACTCAAGATGAGACACACACCATGCTGGATTAACATAACCAAGCATCAAGTTTTATCTCAATTAGCTGATTCAGAGTTTGGGCCAAGATTGATCTGCACATGGCTCTCAAGATGGAGATGGCTGAGCCGGCAGCGAGCAGTTAATGGTGCTAATAGCAAGATGGTTATGCTATGCTATGCTTTTGCACTCCTGATAACATCTGTATGAGCACAGTGCAGAGTGTTAGCAATTTGGTAGCCATTGTGACACACACACAGGGACTCAAATGCACTATCATGCATTCCCAACCGCAAAGAAAAGAGAAGCTCAGGATACAACACAGACAAGGATAACATGACTTAATTTTCAGCTCTGGACATCATTACTCCACTACATCTTTACATAGCAAACAGTGTTTTGCTGCTATATTGCTCGGAATGTCACATACAGCTCCTTTAAAAATGAATGCATTTTCATCCATCACTTTTTATATGCATTTTCAATTTGTGCAGAAATGTACCTGAGCGGAGACACAGATAAATTAGACAAATATTACAAAAACACTTTTACGTTTGGCCGACGTGAGAAAGTTGTTGTGTCGATATAAGCAAAATGCACAACACATTCTCACTCTGACCTCGACACATTAACGACATTTGGTCATGGACTTCCACGTACAGATGCAATGTGAGTGCGTTGGTTGTTGACGCTCTGGGACACCATGTCAAGTTCTGCCTGTTACATGCATTGTCTTGTTTCAAAATATACTTCCGTTTTTACAGGAAATTTACCGTTTACTTGCAGTCTCTTTAAAAAAAAAATGCACTATGTACGTAGTACAGCAACCCGACTTGACGTTTTTGTTACTCCAAAAACTAATGCATGTGGTTGGGTTTAGGCAACAAAAACACATGATTAGGTTTAGGGAAAAAGAACAGGGTTTGGCTTTATAATCTTACAGGACATGAACACCGCTTTCCTGGGTGAAAGTCCATGGTTGTTGGACCCATCAACCACCCCTCCCACCCGCCCTACTCTGACTTTTAACGCCAAAAATTTTGTTCTTGTCCTGTCGTGTTTTCATAATGGCAATGTTAAAGGACAGCTTTTTTTTTTTATTTCGACGATTTCGGAGTGAGACCAGGTTGAAATGCAGCAAAGTGCAAAAAAAAAAAAAGCACATCATTTCACCATTTCATCACGTCCCTTACTCTGGCAACTTTTTATCTTGATGCACCAACTCCTAATATTCACATAACAGGCAATAATTACACTACATTTAGATGAAAACCTGGCCACTGTCAGATACACTATATATTGTAAGTTGTACAAAATGATGTGCATATGAAATTTAACAATCCGTAACAAATAATAACTTTTAAAAGAGCTAGAGTATATTATAACAGTTTATAACCATACTTTATTTTAGTTTGGGTAAACTACCAAAGGGTAATATAAAAAGAAACACCATGTCATGTGTTCTACTCATGGGTATTGGGTAAAATTAGCCCACTATTGCACTGATGTCATACTTACCCAATGTGGGTCAAAAAAGCAAATTGGGTCAGTGTTGACCCACTGATTTTTGGTATGTAGCTGTTTAGTTTGTGGATAATTATTGCAAGACCACTATACAAACTACCAGCAGGTTTCCCTAAAATGATGTCAGTCATATGATGGTCATTTGTTTGCCCTGTCTGCACTCAGCAGAGACAACACACAACCCTTACTCCTTCATTATTGACCAATGGTTTACTGAGTAACGAACAGAGAGACCCTGGGTCAGACTGAGCAGCAGCTTGGATGTAACCACTTAGTCATGGATGCCTGCGTCAATCTTCCGTGAAACGACAGGTGGGGACGCACCAGTCTCCATGGAAACAGGACGTAGCAGCTGACTCATTGACCAAAATTGGTAATCCTTCAACTTCCTTTCAAAATAGGAAATGTCCCTCATTGTTGTAAACATCCAGCCTATTCTCCTGTTGATAGACTTAACATCCCCAGGATCTTGTTCCCCCGATGCACACATCTCCCAAGCAAGGCATTACATAACGGTGTCAGGTTACATGCAAACACATGCAGCCAGACCTCACAATGGCTGTATTTTCTTTTGCTGCTCGGCTGAGCAGACAGCTGGTCATTACCGTACCATGAAATAATTGAAGAACAGCACTTTTTATTTTTGATATCTGCAACATTTAACTGAAATCAGCGCAAGATTTTTGTTCAGAATGCAACTGTGCCGGTTCACTGACAGCTTTTCATGACAAAACCTCAGAGTTCCCACTTTTCTGTGGCTTCCTGTTTTATAAGACCAGCTGCAGCAGAAGGGGGCAGTATAGTGCAGGTGTTTGGTGCACAGGTAGAGGCTGCAGGTAAAGTGTCAGGTGAGGGACATGATGATCTGCCCCACTTTAATCTTTCCAGACCTTTGCACTCCTACCCACAGTATAGGTTTGACCAGTTCCTGTCCTTTATTGCGTAATGTTCCGCTCCACTTCGAGTGCCTGTGTGGGCTTATCTGGTGTGGGTTAGTTTTGGGTGATTGAATCTGTTTGTGTGTGTGTAGGTATGTATGTGTGTGTGTGTGTGTGTGTGTTGTGTGTGTGTGTGTGTGTGTGTGAGGGGGAGAGAGAGAGAGACATCCAGTGGAGGACGGAAAGTACATCTGTGGGAATTCAAAAGCGTGGGCGTGGGTGTGTGTGGGTGTATGTGTATGTGTGTTCTTGGACTCAGAGTTCTTATCAGCGGCAGGGGAGCCAGCAACATTAAAGGTGTTGTGACTGGTTTCCAAAACAATGCCTTACAGAGAAAATAAACCCCGCACAGAAAAAAAAAGTGTCCAACTGTTATCTCAACACAGCATACTGACTGGGTAGGAAATAACAGGTCTGCACGCTGCACCCCTCCCTGCTGTAGCAGACTGTTAGCTTCCCCTAACTTTGCCTTGAGTCACACTTTTACACGTCTTTCTCTCCCTTTGGTTCGACTTTAATGGTTGTTTTTCTTTGTCCAGAAGAAGTATCAGTTTCTTTGTGTGTAACAGTCAGTAGGAGATTCCTCCCCCCTCTGTCTGATCTGCAGGTATTCTCCCTGAGGACATAACCCCCGTTGTTAAACCTGTCGACCTGCTTTAACGTAAAGCAGGTCGACGCTGCTCATGGCTGCTGCGGCATTTGGCTGTCACCAGGTCATTTTTGCAGTTTTGGTAAGGAGGTGCAGTGCTGGGGCAGCTGAGTACAGTGGGGGAAAAAAGGGTCAAAGCAGGATAAATATACTGTTGAGCAGAGACTGCATCAGTAGGTGGAGTCAGTGGAGGTGGAGTTAATGTTGGCGAATCACATCATCGTCTTAAAGAGCTGCAGTAAGCTAAATGGACCATGAAGTGAGTTCTTTGAGGAGAAAACTGGAAGAACAAAGTCACAAACAGAAACACACAATATGATATTAAAGTACTTCATGTCATATATTTGTGAAGTGAAAATAGTTCCTTTTGACTTCAATTCACAATTGAGAGAACACTGAATCATTTTCCATATATTTGAATATACACAAATCATCCATGAACATAACACTAACGACACCCACAACATCCTTGTTTAATGCTGCATGTTATTCATGTCTTTAATCCCTGCACTGCTTGGCTTGCTTCACAGTCCCAGCCATCACTGCTCTCCCCACCATATCTGAGGGAAGCTGGAAAGATAAAGTAAAGAAAGACAAACGTTAAGTAATGCTACAGCCCTGCCTCAGTTTGGCAAACATCAGCATGGGACTGCTAACAAAGATAACTGTAGATATAGTTACTGAAGGCGGCTGGACATGTAGACTATGTCTGCTGTGCTGTACAAAGGCAAAGGGTACTCTCAGCATGAAGTCTAACAAGCCTAACATCAGTAGCATTAGCTAATATTAGCTGTGTACGAAATCACTACTTTTATACTATATATACTGCCTGAATTAAATTCATTCACTATAGTACCTTCACAGCAATGGAAAATGAGGACCAGGGAGGCCACAACGCCCCCTCTTCCTCGCGAAAATAATCAAAACTAATTGTTAGTGCTTTAGCATTAGCAAGTTTTGGTGTGTTGGCCCAAGATTTTCAGGGGCTCATCTGGTCACTATCATGAAAAATTACTCAGGGGCACCACTGTTTATGGCATGTATACTACTTGTGATGTGAAAAGCCATGAGACACTTTGCTATGTAAAAGGCACACTACTTCACGCATTGGACATAAATCGTGAGGTGTGGAATCATCCACCATGGAAGTGATCCCCAGGATACTGGGCTGTGAAAACTGCCCTTTGAATGTTTACTTGAGATTAAAAGCCTGGTGGAATAGCCGGCTATTGTCATGCCAGTATTTGTACAAAAATTGCACTGTGCCAAATATGTTCATAAACACTGCAGCTGCTCCCTGTCAGAGCCACAAAATAGCAAAATAGGAGCAAACCCAGATAAGTCTTGTCCAGCTATTGCACTGTGACTGCACTACAGGGCTATCAGTACTGGTGATAGCATCAGCTTCGCACTGATATGACAATGTACACAATGAATCTTGAATGAATCCAAATACTGCAACAGCAGCAGCATCTGCAGAACTCTGATTAATGAGAAAACACCACTAAAAAAAGTGTACTTGTATATGGTTACAGTTTTGCTGAACCACTCGGGTTTTTTAACCAGGGTGTGTACTCCATCTTAACAAACCCTCATACATTTTAAGATAAGGTTGAAATGCAAAGTTGTGAAATGCACTTTTATGTGTTGCGGGCTGGGCGTGAGGGCGTGAATGCAGTGACCAGGTGTAGACCCATATCAATAATTGACGCTGTCAGTAGAGGAACCACAAAAGGTGTTGAAGTATCAGCAGCAGTCATGTGATAGTTTACACAGTACACTCTCACGGAAGGGTGCATGCGCACAGGCATGCAAAGACTCATTCAACCACCAAACACACACAGTGCTCAATCCACTTCATTCACCATCACTGCAGAGGCCTTGTTGTTGTCACAGAACAGACGATTATTTATGTAAATAAATTGAAATGAAATTCATGCAAATGGGACTGAAGTCAAACCAGCTGCTCATCAGGTTTCCTTTAAAGTCTCTAACTTGATGAGCAACATTTTCAGGTTATACAGACAGAATGGCATCGTTTTGTTACATAGCAAAATCCAGCCTCTTGAGCTGCCTCACTTTAAAACCCCCAAAACATGATTACTCTCCTCTTTTGGAAATTAACCCAGCATCAACAAATCTGAATCCTGCAGGGAGAGCAAATGTGGAGCTTGTCTTGTCTTGTATGTCAGTTTTCTAAACACTCTTCAAGTCATCTGATCAACAAAGAGAATATCTCTGAATGTCAACAGGAAATTGATCCTGGATGTTAAACTTTTACCTTTGACACACACTCACGCAAACACACACACAGACACACACTCTTCAGTTGCTAATTCAATGTTGACCCAATTCAGACATCTGGTTTAACCTGTTGCTTGAAAGACTTATACAACATCTATCATCATCCACTGCCACGGGACAGTCATTTGCGTGTGGGTGTTTTTCATTTATACCTGTGTGACCGGATGTGACAGGTTTCACAAACAACGCACATGGGCGCACACAAATGGACTGGTGGTGCTTTCCATTTACATAGGAAAATCTGAATTTCTAAGTTCCCAGGCTGAAATTTCAACTTGAACTTCCCTGAAGTCAGATTTCCAACTCAGAAGGTCAGAGGAACCTCAACGATCCTGACCTCGAAATCCAAGATGGCTGCTCTTCGTATCAACAGCAGTGAGAGCTGTCTTAACACAGTTTACTTCTCTCTGTGGACATTGCTACAGTGTTTGTATTCACAACAAACAGCAAAATGCATTGTTTTCAACTGGTATTGCTAACAATGACTAACGTGGCTAGAACTGGTATTGCTGCTGGTTTTAGGATTCCAACTTGTCCTGGAATGCGGTCAACTTGGGTGTGAGCTCATTCCCAGATCTGACTACTGAGGTAAATGGAACGCAGCATAACAGGCAGGAAGAGTGGAGTGGTCAGACTACTTCAATACGTTCGACTAGTTTAGTGAACTGGTATTGTTTTGTGTTTTGTGTCAGCATATTTTGTGCCTGCATGCTTGAGTACTGAGTTTGCACGTGTGTGCACATGTGGCTTTGGGTGCCACAGAAGTTAAAACAATGGGGCAGACTTCAAAGACGATTCGCCTCTTCTAACAAATAGATTAGGTAATACCCATAGTTCAGCGCAGCAGGTTTCCCCTCTGAATGCCCCCCAGACACACACACACACACACACACACACACACAGACCACTCCCTGACAGACCCTCTCCTTGTGGGTCAGGTCATTCCTAATTCACTCCAAATGTCTGAGTAAATTATTGAACCGGGTGTGGTAGTTCACTGGAAGTAAGCAGTTATGTAATAATTGATAATAGAAAATACAAAAGAAAAGTATAGAGCAGTAATATGAAGGTATTTCACTGGTATCTGACTTTAATATTACAAAACAAATGATTAAAAGTAAGAAAATAGCCTTTTTAGACGTACCCATCTCATTTTAAGTATTGTAAACCAAGAACAGATTTCACAAGGCGTCCCAGGACTTATTTACTTGACTATAAATTCATCCAACAGAATATTTCATCCTGGGCCAGCACAGATGTGAGTGCCGTCCAGCAGCACAGCCTTTTACCAGCCAACACATGCATCCAGAAATTATTCAACATCCACCTTTTTACTTTTGCTTTTCCGTTATTCAAAGTCACCTGTGGCTTTGACCTTATAGATGAAAGGTCAAAGAGCAAACACGTCTTCTAATTTGAAATACCTTTCTTTTTGTCAGCTTCAGAGAGCAGGATTATAGGTTGTGGACAGAAGACAAGTGAGGAATTGGACACCTCACATTCTTCCCTGAAACCCATAAATCTGGCTCTCCCTCCACACTGAAGCTCTTGTTTGGCTCTGACTCCCCTTTTTTTTTTTATTGCGCTCTCACTTCATTCCGCTCCCACTGCTTATCCCATAATCCGTGCTTGTATTCCCAACTTTATTGTTTGCAGGAGAGACAGTTTGTGAGGTTATGACGGCTCTTTCTCTCTCTCTTTTCTGTCTGCTGCCTTACACTTTTTTTCTTCTGTATGATGCTCTGTAGCACCCCCTATTGCCTGTGATTCATTGCTGCTGTTGTGCTAAAGCTTCTTTTCTTTAAAAGAATAAGTTGACATTTTTGGAAATATGCTTATTCCCTTTTTGCCGAGAGATAGATAAGAAAATCGCAGTTGATCCTCCAACCTGTATCCTCCAACCTAACAGGCCCAAAGCAAGTGCGCCAGGTTTTGAAGCCAATTTTTGTAGTGGCCAGACAGTGTAATTACATCAGTCACATGAAGGTTTTTTCATAAAGACTTACATGGGAAAAGAGAAGTCTATACATCAATGGATACATTTTTTTGAGCGTAACAAACCACGTGAAATGACTCGTTTCATTATCGGGGTTTGGGTACAGTTATACGCAGTATGAACTTTGTGCTAAAATAAGTACGTTTGTTACATAACTGTCACGTTGTTACATTATGTTCTTACTGTAATATGATGATATGATATTACATAATACGTAAGTTAAAACAACCTAGGCGGATGTTGAAGCTGTTTAAACTAGATCACCTGACTTCCTCCATTTCTCCCGTCACATTTACTATGGCCACTAGAGGTCGCAACCAAACAATATATGTAAATATGGGCTGTAATAGGCTGCTTGTACAAACCAAGCCCTGCGGGAAGAGCACCAGGATTTGAAGCCAGTGTTACATAGTGGCCAAAAGTGGAATTACACCGTAGGCCCAAAAAGACTCTTTCCCCATAGGTTTACATTGGGAAAGAGACAAATGTAAATCGGTGGATAAATGTTTTTGTCAAAACGAAATGGCTATCAGGATTTGATCCACTCCGTCTGATAACATTTTGAAAGTCTAGAGGAGCCACACGATTAAATAATTTTATCCCCATTCGAGTAAGCAGAGTGATAAACCAGAAGTTAGCCATTACACTCGCGGTAGTTAGCCACTCAACTGCAGTCGCTCTATGGGCCCCATAAAGCGAAAGATCCAGGTAATTTCAAACCACATAAATAGAGCTTTTGCGGCTTCATGCGTCACTGAGCAACTTTCATAGGAATGTACTGGGCCACATCACCAATCTTCATCCAGGTCTCTTAATACATCCATGCTACAAACGACCTATAGTGTCGCTGGGGGGAGGACAGCGAAGAGACCGTTAGCTTAGCTTAGCATTACGACTGAAAACAGCTAGCCTGACTCTGTCCCAAGGTGAAAAAGCATGAGTAAAACCATAATTTGCCCTTTTTTTACGCTTTGCTTTTACTAGCAAGATTTGGCGTATTAATTAGAAAGAGCATCCGCTCCTGCATAGTTCCTAGAGCTAATAATGCAGTTAAAAACTCTTTCTTTTACACTGGTATCATGGCATGCAATAGTTTGCCAACTGCTACAAAATGCCTCTCATCACGAGGGATTTTTAAAAGACAGGTGAAGCAGATTTTATGGAACAAGTTGGATATTTATTGATGAACTAGATAGTTTTTACAGCTGTTTTGTTTTCTTATTTATTTTGTCTCTTATTTACTGTATGTATTTTTAGTCTGAGATTGTCTGCTTCTTGTTTATTTGTTTCTTGTGTGTAAACACCAAGGACCATACTGGAAATAAGTATTTCATGTCATCCTTAGGATTACTGTCTTATCGTCTTCCAGAAATAAATCAAATCAAATCAAATCAAGTAAAAGGTACAGGCAGGAAAACTTCCATCCTTTGGACAGAGCTAGGCTAGCTTCTGCCCCCCCTCTTACAGCCTCCATGCAAAGCTGATTGTTTCCTGGCTACAGTTCCACACATAACAGATAAACATGAGAGTATCTTCTTTAATGACATCATGTCTACACAGGAGTTGTAGCGTTAGCTGCATGTTAGCAGCGGGCTACACAGTGTCGAGTGTAGGTCACCTGTGTTTTGGCAGCGCTCAGAGCCCAATTCACAATCGCTATAGCTGCATACGTAAAATGGAGGGTAACAGATTTGAAGTGTCAAAAATACCTTTGAGATCTCCTGACTGTAAAAAAACACAGCTGAAACCACTCCTGTGACACAATGTCACCGGCAAAGAATGCAAATAATTGTCTTCGCCCCAAAGCTAACAGAAGCATGTTCATTTAAATGGGCTTGTAATGCATGTAAAATCATTGAAAAACCATTGCGGTTTTTTTTTTTTTTTTTCAAAATTTTCAGCTTCTGCACTTCTTCAGCCCTCCTCTATACTTACTTATCAACACCCATCCTGTTGCAGTGCCCCTCTCTGCTGTCCACCCTGCAAACCCCCTTTATTTCCCTATCTGCACGCCTCCACCCTCCTACAGACACTCCCTTCCATCCCTAATGACTTTTGCTCCCGTTTCTTGTCTTCCTCTGCCCATTTTGGGGCATTCCAATCCTCTGCCATCATACCTGCTTTTCAAACAGGCCCTGCAGTCCTCTCTGCAGTAAACCAAGATTTGGACAAAGACTCTTTGGTGTTACTCTGGACTCATTGCCCACTGTTCCCAGCTACTGAACACAGAGAAAAAGCATAAAAGTGGATGGAATCGCCAGTAAACTTGGTTTATTTGTGCATTAAGCAGATTTTTTTGAGCATGCTTATTCATCCCATCATGTGTACTCTATTGCTTGAGATTGTTTCGCTTGTGGGCACATTTTCATGGATGTGACCAGTGCCAAAGCCTGCAAATTCTGGTGCAGGGAGCAGGCACATCCTTGTCCGCTCCACATATAACAGCCCTTTATGACTCACTCGTGGTCTGGACAGGAAGCACAGATCCAGATTTGAGGCTTCGATTTTGAGATGTTCCGATGCTTTTTTTTTGTGCCACTTCTTTTTTCTCTTCCTCACTGAGGAGTAGCCATGAGGGAGTGAGTCACTTCAGCTTTATTTCCCTTTTCGTGAGTGCCTGCTGTTTGGCTACACCATTGTGTTTCACTTTTATTGTTCTCCTCTCATCGTGCCAGTGTACAACTTTGCTTACTTTGGAAGGTGTTAAAAGCCTAATTGCATAACCACATTTCGAGTTATGTTTTTGAGGATAAGGGTAGCCTTTGAGATGCCAACATCTGAGTTTTTTATGCTTGGGAAAGTGGTAACATTTTGCAAATACAGACTGATTTGTGTTGTTTGAACAACCAAGCCTTTGACCAAACAGGAATCAGAAGTGCGCAAAGTGCTTAAACACTGCACAGTGAACACCTCAAAGGCCAAATACTGGCCATTTGATACCGCTAGTGTTCCATCAACCACAAAAAAATACAGGTTATCAGTGTAACGTATCGCACTGTGGCGGTGCCAAAGTGACACACCTAGTGGGAGTACAATAACTGTCGGTTTAACCCTTCTGTTTATGTTAATTCTCTGATCTCCTTTGTCACACCAGATGGCATATATAATGTATCACAAAGTGAAATTCAATCACCTGTTTCAAAAGAACCACAGGGAATTCAGCTCTGATCGTGATGTCCCAATTTTCAAAACTTTCATTATACATGTATTTGCCACACAACCATGATAAATTCCGCACACTGCAGTATATAAACACAACCGTCCTAAAAGTGATGTAACAGCTATGTTTGGATTTAAATAATCTGGTGCATGCTGCTGCTCACTTTGACGCACACGTCCACAATGAAGTCCTCCTCTCTTGTCTCTTGTTTCCCTCACTGCATTTCCAAAGTGGAGCTTTGTGCTTTTATGGTTAACAGACTGGGAGCTCTGCTTGACCTTTCTGGCATTTTTCTCATAGCTCTGTTATCCTCTCTCTCAGTGAGGAGGATTTGTCAGGAAGTATGCCTCTGCAACCCAATACTCAACCTTTATAGCTTTAGGGGACTACACACACAATTTTTATATCCATTTCATTACAATGGAACATATTACCAATTTGTATTCTCTCCATACTCCTCTCCTGTGTTTCGTGGCTCAACATACTGTACAGTAGGAAAATATATGCAAAATATGAATCTAGTTTCAGCAGCCTGTCAGCTAAGCACAATGACTGGAGGCAGTGGGAAGTAGTTAGCCTGGCTTTGTTCAAAGTAAAAACAAAAATCTGCCTACCAGCAACTCTTAAGCTCACTAATTAACATGTTGTATCTTGTTTGAGTCTTGTCACCACCATGACGTTGCCACACAACCAGCTGAGTCTCCAGGGAGTCACTGCACTGAGCCAAGAAATTTGTACATTTTAACCCCCATAAAACCCCAACTTGTTGTTTTTACACTTAATTTATGCCCAGATTAAACAGCCAAGATATAACATGGTAATTAATGAGCTTTAGTGGTGCTGGGTGACAGTTCTTTTTGAACTGGACAAAGCCAAGCTGGCCCCCATGCAAAGCTAAGCCAGCTGTAATTTTAAAAGCTTCAAAATAAGCTCCACATAAGCATGTTTTTTCCCTTTATTTTCAACCAGCATGTTTAAAACATTGGGTTTTTCAACCAGCCCCAATAATGATGTCCACTTTCCTTTAGATCTGATATAAATCCCTTTGCTAACTACCATAGTGCATACTCAATACCACAACACAAAGTACGAAAGATAAGATATGGCCGTATTTGTTATGTAATTCTGTTCTCGCCCATGCCACCTACATTAAGGGGCCTCTATTTTGTCTTTAAACCCAAATTACCCCACATTACACCAACACGCAGAGGGCTTCACTCAGCAGTCAAACATTTGTGTAGGCCCAACTTAAACACTGCAATCAGGCTTTGTGTACCGTGTGCGTTTGTGTGAGTTTAAACACAGACACACCCAGCTACATATGAAGGCCAAAGCAAGCAAGAGCCAAGCTGAGGTATGGATATACATACATATATACTGACTGTGGGTCACTATAGAAAAATGAGAAGAGAAGGGAAGAGAAGAGAAGAAGAGAAGAGATTACATGGTTTTGTATTTGTGTTTCTGTTCAGCCACTAATACAGCCCACCTGTGACAGACCCACCCAGCTCCTAAAGATCACACAGTGATAAAAACTGTGTGAAAACATGCTGTGCAACTGAGATTGCACACGGCTCCTACACTCTGCACAGTACTAATCTACTGTCTGCTGGTTGAAGGCTGTCTGCAGTATAAAGTTACAGAAAACCACCTCGCTGTTAGTGGCACATCCTTGATTCACACAACTTGTTCTGATGCTAATCCCTTTATTTGTACCATACAATCTGTTTATTCTTGAATGGCGTATTGCATTACAAAGGTTCAATAAGACTACAACTTGAACTTTAACCACTTCACAAGTGGGATGGATTTAAATACAAATCTCACAGACCTCAGTGAGTCATATTTCAAAGTGAAACACGCTGACGTCCATAGTAGTAATGTGGCTCAGTGTGAGGCAGGAGGTGAGACACCTTGTAAGTTACACGAGGAGGTGGAGCTACAGCAGAGAGAGGTGGAGGCATGTCCCTTCTTGTGTTTGAATGTCCAAAGATTTGATCTCCATAGTAACATACTGTACATGCTCAATGCTTTTTTATCTTGGCTGCAGCAGATAGTGACCAAAGCACGTGGTTTCCAGGGTAAAACTGTAACACGCCACAAAGTAATAAATCTTTCTGTTAAGCACTTCATTAGTGAGTTTTTTTTGTGAATGCCTTGAAGGTCAGCTCAAGAAAGTGATTTAGAGTAAACATCTATGTGATGCCTAAAGGTGTATGTTCAGCTTGTCCTGCTGTCTAAATGAGTTTTAGCTTGTGTTTGACAGTCTCAGTGAATGTGGATGCATGCATGTTAGTTAACTTATTCTGAATGTCCTTTTGGAATCCTGATGGCAGCAGCAAGTTTATCTCAGTAACCCATTTGAGATCGCACAACCCTGATTCCAAAGAAGTTGGGACAAGGACAATAAAAGATTGGGAAAGGCTCTGCTGTTTACAAGCAAGAAGGACACAAGGTTCACCACTGCGTGGGCAAATAGTCCAACAGTTTAAGAACGTGTCTCAAAACACAAAGAATTGCAAGAAAAAATCCAGAAAGAATCCCTGCATATAAGGGGCAAGGCTAAAAAAAGCATTGAAGAGCTATGACCTTTGACCCCTTAAGTAGCACTGCACTAAAAACCGACATGATTGTATAAAGGATGTTACAACATGCGTCTTTGGAACACTTTGGAAAACCTTTGTCAGTAAACACAATTTATCACTGCATCTACGCAAGTTAAGACTACCATGCAAAGTGAAAGCCATTTATCAACAACATCCAATAACAGGGCCGACTTGTCTGGGCCTGAGTTCATCAGAGATGGACTGACACAAAGTGGAAAAGTATGTTGTTGTTCTGACGAGTCCATATTTAAGTTGTTTTTGGAAGTCATGGATGTCGTTACCTTTGGGCTAAAGAGGAAAAGCAAAAGTAAAAGAAAAGTTCAAAAGCCAGCAAATGTGATGGTATGGCGATGTGTTAGTGCCCATGGCATCATGGGTAGCTTGCACATCTGTGAAGACACCATCAATACTAAAAGGTACATACAGGTTTTGGAGCGAGCAACATATGCTGCCATCCAGACAGTTTTTTTCAAGGACGTCCCTGCCTATTCCAGCAAACCAACGGTAAGACACAATCTGCATGTGTTACAACAGCATGATTTTGTAGTATAAGAGTGTGGGTACAAGACTGGCCCGCCTTTAGTCCATAACTGTTCCCCACTGAAAATGTAAGGCGCATTATGAAGGGCAAAATATGCCAATGGCAACCCCAGACTACTGGGAAACTGAAGTCATATGTGCTATCAGGCAAGAATAGAAAATTATTTATATTTCAAAACCTCTGCAATTAAGTGTCCTCAGTTCCCAAATACTTACTGAGTGTTGTTAAAAGAAAAGGTGATGTAACACAGTGGTAAACATGCCCCTGTCCCAGCTTTCTTGGAACAGGTTGCAAGCATCTAATTCTGAATGAGTGTATTTTTGCAAAAAAACAATCCTGTAAGCCTCAGCTATACGTGCTGATTAGCAATTGTAAGCATGCTAAAGTGCTTAACTAAGAAAGTGAGCATGGTAAATATTATACCTGCATAGCATTAGCATGTTAGCACTGTCATTGTGAGCATGTCAGCTTACTAGCATTACCATTTAGCTCAAAGCACTGCTGTGCCACATAGAGCCACCAGCATGGCTGTAGACTCTTAGACTTGTTACTTTTTATGCAAGAACAGAATTTTGCGGGACAATCTGTGGTCTGACCAAATTCTTAAATATTTGCAACACTGTACTGTATCAATTAGATTGCATGGGGGGCATAGATGGGAGTGCGCTCTGTGCTCTTGTGTATTGCATCCATTTAGTCTTTTTAGTCTTTAGAACAAGCTGTTAGTTAATGACAGATGTCTGGATTTAATTCAAACCAGACTGTAATCTGGTTTGCAGTATGGCTGATGACATACAGGATTGTGTTGTCAGCATAAAATTAGAGTACTCAGTTGGGAAATGAACCTTGTGGAACACCTTTGTTAACGATCTAGGGATGAGATTTGAGCTGAATATGACAGCTTGAGATTTACAAGATATGATTTGAACAAGCCATACGCAGAATTCAGTGTCCTTGCCGCAGTGGCTGTGGGTTTGAGTCCAGCCTGAAGCCCTTGACTGCATGTCATCCCTTCTCTCTCCCCCCACCTTCACCCTTAGACTTTCCTATCCAATAAAGAAAAAAAGCCAAGGCGTTGATGGTAAAACAGGGTTAACAGCTAGGTTTAGGCAACAAAACTACTTGTTTATGGTTAGAAACAGATTGCAGATGTTGCTGAAAACCACCCAGCTTTGAGTAGCACAAACACAACGATAAGAAGGGGTTGGCAGTTAGGTTTAGGCAACAAAACTCCTTGGTTATGGTAAGGACAAAGTCACGGTTGACATTACTCACATGAGGCTCATACAAGTCAGCTCACATAAGGAGCCACAAACATGGCCAGAAAGACAGCGGTGTGTCGCCTAAAAAACACCAATTTTTGAGTGTCACAAAAGCTGCAACTGATGTTGCTGTTTGTTGTTCTTGAACACTGCTCTCCTGGGTCAAAATCTGGTGTTTGTTGGGCCTGCCCATCCTGAGAAAACTTTTATACTCCTTATACTTTGTTTAGGATTTGAGTGTCTAATAATGACGCAGATGGGTTTACATTGGAGTTGGTTAAAAGCCCCATACATCTTACACAGACACTAACGCTGCCCCCAGCATTGCTATAATGATGCTTGGGCCCTGCCCATGAGGTGTATTTCGACGTTTTGGGACCAGGCTGGCATGGGAGGGCCAACAAGTTAGCAACTAAAAAATGCCAGTGTCTGTGACTTACTGTAAGTCTCGACTGTGTCTAGAGTCCAACTAGATTATGACTCCTCAGTGCACAAAAAGCCTCGACATATTTTATCTGCAGAATGTCAGTGTAGGTAGACATTACCACCATAAAGACAGGATAAGGGCTGTTTTAATGAATGGCTCTCTCACACATATTAGTCAACAGCATTGTTGGAGTATGAATCATACACGCTATAGAGAGAACAGTTGAACCAGCTGTGAGAAGATATGTTTTGCATTTTAAAGTTTTAACCTGGCACATGTACTTAAAGACATTCAAACAGATCATTTATACATAAACTTCAGACACTTGAAGGAGAAGTGAAAAGAAGAAGACATGGCCCAAAGCCCAACATCGCCACTCTTCCCTCCATAAGTTTCACCAAACCTCTAAAACATTTTGTCGTTCAGCTATGACATGAGGATGAGCTAAAGTTAGGATTTTATCAGTGTGGTAAATGCCATTTGTTGAAGTAAGTGTCACTTATCCCTACTAGGTTCTAAAATCCTTCCCTGACATTCCCAGTGTAACCCAAAACACCCTCCTTTCCAGGCTTGACTCCAAAGTTTTTCCTGTTACTTTTCTTTTCCGTGCTCTTTCTCAGCACCACTGAGCCTTTTGGATGTAAAGCGCTGGCATTTGAAACACACTGTTGGTATTGTTCTGGGGCTCCATGGGGGTGGTCACATCTCAGTTTATGATGCTTAGGAGAGTTGCACTTTTACTACTTAAGTTTAACATATATAGGATTTACAACGAAGTGGAGAGCAAGTGGGAGAGACGGATTTCTTGTTTTGAGATTCCATGTATTTGTTATTGTGTAAAACTAATTATACTATTATACTATTTTCAGAAATACAGGATATGTTATTTGAAAAAGCAACAAAACTTTTACATAGTTATGTTTGAATAAAAGTATTCTCAAACAATATATTGTACTTTTACGATAGATAGGGAGTTGAATACCTGGAATACTTATCTCAGGTAAACTTCCTTAATTCTAATACCAAGTAGAGCTGCTAATGTTATAGACATATAACAATTAGGGCTTAACTTGGACAACGTGTCCTCATACAACAGTTCGTATATCTTCTGATAATGCACATACAACGTATGATATTTAACTAATTAGTGCCCCATGAATGGCCTTACATACTTAATGTAAAATTACATACTTAATGTAAAGTTATGAATTGGATTTTGGATTAGAAACATGGTGACAGCTTACCTTAAAGTGACTCAAAGTTCACTTAATTTCACACGGTTCCAAACATCAGGCTCCATGGGGAAAGTCCTGTGTTTTGTGACCCACCCTCCAACACAATGTGTCTCCTTACGTGGATTACTTCCTTCTTTACTCCCGTAGTGTTATTGTCATGTGATCACAGCATTCCCGATTCCGTGGGTTATACACAAATTCCTGGCTCATGATTACGTTTGATAAATGCAAATTGTGGTGTGTTACTTTTTTTAAGTTTACATGCGAACAGTGTATGAGAACAGCCTACCTTGGAAGTAATGCTAGATTCCTACCTAACTGGGCATGCAATGTCCGTAACACAAATCTTCATTCGCAGGGGGCTGGAGCCTATCCCAGCTGACATTGGGCGAGAGGTGGGGTACACCCTGGACAGGTCGCTAGACCACAGGGCTGACACATTGAGACAGACAACCATTCACACTCACATTCACACCTACGGCCAATTTCGAGTCACCAATTAACCTGCATGTCTTTGGACTGTGGGAGGAAGCTGGAGCACCCACAGAAAACCCACGCTGCTGCAGGGAGAAGATGCAAACTCCATACAGAAGGGCCCCCCCACTCCTCCTACCTCCAACCCCGGGTTCAAACAAGGAACCCTCTTGCTGTGAGGTGACAGTGGAGGGGAACAATGTATGCGCAATCACTTTAAAATGAAGCATGAGGTTTGATCAAGATGAAAAGGACTTCAAGGAGAAGAAGCTTGTGGCATTTGCTTTCATGTGTTTATTGTTGGAAAAGCTGAAATTAGGGTAGTTTGGGTGATTTGCAGATGGAAACACTGCTATTAAACTCAACCTTTATTGAAGATTTAAAGCTTTGTAGATTTCTAGATTACATGTCGTTCAAAAGGCAGTTTTATGGTGATGTTTGAGCATGCAGAGGGTTCTACAGGATCTCCTGGACATATTGGCAATCGATTAGCAAGTGAAATCTTTTATGCCAACAAAGCTTAATTGAAATTAATTAAATCTGATTGAGTAAGCAATAAGTAAAAAACAAAACCAGAATGATAGAGATTATCACATGATAAATTTATCTTGTGTATTTTAAAGTTGATTGCTGAAGATCTTAAGCTCTTTGACTTACCACATGATTTTTATGCAGAGGTTAAGTTTAAAGATTTGATCTAAGTGCAACTAAACACAAGTCTAAACACTGCCTCCACTAAGCCCCACTGAAGAATGAGTTCATATTGTATAAAACATTAGTCAGCCTTATGCTGAGTTGCATAACACTCAACTATTCCTTCCCTTGTGTATTTAAGGCATTTCTGTTTTCACTTAAATGCGAAGAGAAATCATACACACAAACCACATGTCCAGACAGCTACCACCGGGGGAGCAGAATACACACAGTTGCATTCTGTCTTGCTGAAAAGTTACAGCCTCAGGGAGGCTACAGAATGGCTTTTGACTATTGTCTGACGTGGTACAAAAGAGTATTTGCTGATGTCGTTTTTAATCAGTGAAAATCTTAATGTTTGACCTACAAGTCTATTAATGACATCCGAGCGATTGGAGCCACGCACAAGCTAAAACAAGGGAGACTATTGTAAGGAGCACTTTGACTGAAAACAGGCTCGACACACACAATTTGTGCTTGCACTCCAGTGAAAAAAAAAGAGACCAAATTGGCACAAAACCGTCACAAATTCACAGACTTCCTTTTTCCGTTTAAAGCCTCTGCCAACGTTTATTTGTCTTTGCATTGTTCTACAGCCTAGGGGGACTGTTTAGGTTATCACGCAGTCATTATGCCCCAAAAGAAGTGTCAAGGGAACACTCAGGCTTCAAGTAGGAGCCTCAGTGCATTAACATGAATCTGTTTTAGATGAAGACTACGTCTGTGAATGAGTCTCCCTGTCCGGTCTCTTGCCAGGAAGAGAGGCGACGGCGAATCTCCAGTGACACACGCATGCGGCAGTGTTTCCACACATAACTACACTCCATACAGTGCATGGTTACACACTGTATGGTTCCATGTATCTCTGTATCCATGGCAACCACACTCAAACTATTACCATAGCAGTCACATATACATCTGGCAAAGTCATCATTGCTCTGTGGTAAACCCCGTTGCCATGGCGACCGTGGGTGTGGCGAGGGGTAGAGTGTCATGGGCGGTGGGCGGAGGAAGTACTGTTACAGAAGGATCATACAGGGACACACACAGAGACACATAAGGGGAACATGTGGTGTGTGGTGTGTGTGTGCGTGTGTGTGTGTGTGTGTGTGTGTGTGTTTTGATAGAAACAGAGAAGACGGATAAAATGCATATGAGATTAATCTAAATAAGAGGAAAAGGTTCCCTCATACAACTCGTACACACACACACGCTACACACACACTACACATAAAGTCTTTGTTTCATAAATCAGGAAATGCCGTGTTCAGAAAGAGAGGAAGGAGAGAGCAGGAGACAGAAATTCAAATAAGGAACCCAACTTTTTGTGGGCACTGGTAAACTGGGCGCTAGGCCACTGAGCTGAGTAGGACCAGGTTTTTCCATGGAACATGTTCGTTTTCTTCCTGCCTCATCTTTTCCCTCCATGTTTTTCTATCCGTGCTTTATGTTATTTGTTCAAACTGCTGTGAGAGGGTTATAAATATCAGAAGTTGGTGCTGTAGTAGTAAAAGGAACATGCTGGTCGATCAGTCTATAGCACTGGTGTGCAAAATTGTCATCTAAAATAGTAATAAAATACATAAAATAGTAGGCAAATAGTAGCAGTAAACCTAAAGTTTGAAGGCCAATACAAAGTTTTCACATTAAACATGGCAAAGGAAAAGACTTTATGTATGAAGAACCAATCGTTCTGGTAGTAGTAGGTAGGTGCATTTCCATCCTCTTTTATACACATTTTCAATTTGCGCTAAAAAAAAAAGAAAATCTGAGTGGAAATGTGGAAAAATGTGGAAATTCAAAAACAGGTTTTTGCTTGGAGGAGGTGGGAAGTTGGTGTATCAATGAGGGGTAAATGCGACTAAAGGCCAAAACACACCAGCAGCGAATGCCGTGAATCAAAAAATACACCTCTATTATTTCCAATGTACAATCCTTCAACAGCAGCAGCTAGATGCACGTTGGCGCTTCTGGACGCACCACCTCACGACACTTTATGTGTCTGTCCTATTTCCAGCCTCGCACATCCCTGGAATTAAATGCACTTTTCCCCCCCTTGCTCTCTGCTTGCACATACGGGCTCCCATAGCAGCTCTTTTTCTCTGCTCCCATAGCAGCTCGACTCCTCTCCACACTTTGGTGTATAAAAAGAACTCTGTAACTGTCACTATGTCTCCTATGTGATGGCAAATAGATAAGGAGAGGCTCGTTGTTGAGGTTGAGAAATATCTGGAGCTTAATGACCCACAGTGCCTTCATATTAAAGACCATAGCCATAAAGATACTACCTGGTGAGTCATAACTCTGGAGATCGGGTGAGAAATCAAGTTTTATTAAGGGCTCTCCACACATGATTTTAAGCTAATGCGGAGGTGGAGGAAGTACAGTACTTTCAGTATAAGTAATAATAACTTTGCGTGGTTGTCTGTTGACAAGCTGCAGCGCGATGTGCACTCTCAACGTGTCACATGACACACCAGTGTGTTTTCAGCTTTAGTTCAATGCAAACAGTTTCAACCAATAAATGATTATATAAAGTCATGATGTACTGCCATTGCACAGGCCACTGCTAGCTTCCTTCATCACTCGTGGATGACTTTTAACACGCTTCTGTATGCACACAGGACTGTTACCAGAACTCTTCCACAAGCACAGAGCTATAATATTAGTTGTTCAGTGTAGTGACCTAGTTACCTGGACATGCTAACAGTTGCACCTAAGCAAATGAACACCGTGTTCTCCATTTCTTTTCACACTTTTGCTTGTGTTTTTTTGTTTCCGAAAGACTGCCCTTAAAACTCTTTGTATACAGAGTATCACTTTTACTACAGCCCCACGCACCACCTTTTCAAAGGTGCTAGTGATTACCTGGCTGAGAGATGGTGTAGATAATCACATATCTGTCATGTAGGGGCAATACTGTAAGTGGAACTCAATGTACGATGTAGTGCTAGGACAGGAATGATTGGCATGCCCGAAATAACAGGTCAGAGTCTGGTGTGAAGGATGATTCTGGGTTTGTAGGAGTACACCTAGCTACTGCTGGAGAACAAACTGGGGCTGGTATTGCACCTGTGCACACTGCTTACGATCTTAAAAATTGATTGTTCTTGTAAAGGAACATTTCATTAGTTTTTTTCAAGAGTCCTATCATTGCCATGGATCAAAGCACTCAACAGGCAGCAGCCTCAGAACTGGATTTTACGCATATCATGAATCTGGAGTCACATCTGTCAGACAGGACAACTCACGCCTCCTTCATTTATATTGGGTGCACTCAAGCTGACTGTCACTGTGCCTGTTGAGCAGGGTGGGCGTGTCAACTTGAATAGCTGGCTCTGTGTGGCAAATAACAAACTACCACGTGTTTCAAGAGCACTGTAAACAACACAGACTAACATAACAAGCACTAAATGTAGCTTCATGACCACACATGTTCACTGTAGCTCCACCCTCCTCCAACCTGTGCAGCAGCCTAATCAGCGCGACTAAGTGAAAACACCTGTGTTGCCTTGTGTGGAACATCAGATTGCATCCCTTTATTCCTGTTCACTGCAGTGAAGATACGATATATTAACAAAAATGATGATGATAAAATAAAGGAACACTCTCTCTAAACTATATAATTCAAAGGTTTACTGTGCAGGAATTGTTGCTGTTTTTAAACAGTGCATTCAAACTTGGCCCCTCTTCCCTACACTGCAAGCTTCCATTTGTTGTAATGGAAAAACCCAATACTTTAGCAAGCTCACCAAGCTAACCACCAGCACCTACCTGTCCAACAGAAAACAGGCCAACCCTGCACTGCTCTCCCACCTCTCCTTTAGTGCTTGTCAGTGAAAGTGAAAGCCAACCCCAGATCTACTCTTGCTTTGGAATGAACATGTTTGCTCGCAGTTTTGCCTTGCTACATTCACTTTTTTTTTTTTTTCAGGTGCCATGTCTGCAATTTTTGCAACGTCCTCGTGGATGCATGCTAGTCTACCTGGTCACTACCTTTTTGATTGGCTGGGGGCTACTCACCACTGCCCAAAGGTTGCAGCCCAGAAACATCCCAGACAGAAGGCAGAGTCTCTGCAGATAAATACACCACCATCCACTTCTAGTGGTTCATAAGTGATGACTGAGGGGGATTACTTTTGTATAAGACTTTACATTGTTTTTAAGGAAAACCTGTGTAGTATACCTTCAACTTTTAACAGTATTTCAGTAGAGGCAGGGATCATCACAATTAGCCTCTGAAATAAAAAAAAAAGTACCAGTATTTCAGATGTAATTGATACCATTGTGAAAAAGGCTATTACAGCTACACGTACATTTGACATTTTAAATCTTGAAATCTAAGTGCAATGTTAAGTATTGTTTCTTTTGATAGTTGTTTTCATGGTAAAGGTTTTAAAAAAAACTGTATTATTTTCATCAGCTTCCTTGGTATATTGTCCTAGTTTCAGGGGTGTAAATATTGACAGTGCAGGCAGTGCGATTGCACTGGGGCCCATGAGGTGTGTGTGTGTGTGGGGGGGGGGGGCATAGAGAGATTGGGCCATCCAGCAAAGTGTTGGGTAGAGAATGGCCCTTATGAATGATTGCCACCTTGGAAATGTGTCTGTTTTCAAGAACTCTCATTAAATTAAAAACAGGGCCATTTGCTATATATGCCCAAACCCATCTTTTTTTTTTTTTTTTTTTTTGTAAAATACTCAGTAGTATATTATATGCCTATTCCAAATGAACTATAATAAACAATTAAAGTTGTTAAATTTAATTAGTAATTTCTAATTTTCTTTGGTAAAATGCAATATACGGCAATGATGATTGCTGGCTAATATCCAATGTCAAGTCTGATCATGTGACAAGACAATGTATGCACAATAGTGTACACTATTGGACCCACCATAATAGCATGCACTGGGACCCATTGTACTTTATGAGCCACTGCCTGGCTCATATAGTATGGTAATACTAATTGCATTTCTATGTGAGTCAGTAGCACGTTGACATTTACATCTTACACTGGCTGCTACTCCCTGCTGGATGACAAACACAGGGATTACATAGCATACATGTTATGTTTGTTGTCATTACATTACTGGGAAGAACACTGCTCTCTCACATTTTCCATACAACTAATCTCATATACTGAAAATCACATGGCTTTTGGCAATGCCCTTTTTTTCTTATGATGAGTTTCAGCAGGCAGTCTCTAAATTCTTGTATGCTGAAGACACCCAAAATGCTGCAGTCCCCTGCCACAGCCTCTATCAAGCTGTCATCCATTTACAGTGTATACTCTTCAAGGCTCTCTTCATAGTCTTCAATCAGATTTAAATAATACTGGTAAAAAACTAAAATAAAAAAAAGATCTTTCCAAAATGTTGGAATAACCATCATTGATATGAATATATTATGCTGAAAACAAAAACCAAAGATTAATTTTGTAGCTCCCATTGTGCCCGTATACAAAAAAGTGCACATTGGATTGAGCAGGTTGACTGTTATCATTTTTATTTTGTTAAAATAAGTTCATACTACAAACAATATCATGGGAAAGCTAAACAAATGCAATATTATTGACTGTAGATTTTATTAGCTTTATCAAAAAAGGCAAAATTTAACTAACATGCTACTTGGCATTACAAAATGTTAATTTAATAGCCTTACAATAACACCTCATTGTGTGTTACCCCACTTTAAAGGATCAGCTCACGTTTTTTCCAATTCTATCTGAAAACTGCTCACATGCCCAAATGTAAACAGTTTTTGGACACTGTAATTTTCCCTTCCGTTCATACAGTAGTATATATTTGCTGCTATCTGATTATCATTTGACATTTCAGTATCATTATCATTTGTCTTGAGGCAACAGTGCTGAATTAAAATGATTCAGTTTACAAGATGGTATAATTGAATTCACCTGCCTCATGCCAGGCTGGCTACTTTCTAATCTAATATTTATCCAGAAAATCCCACAGAACCTGTTGTTCCTGTGGAAAGCAAAGTAAACATGACTGTCTATCTGAAGCCACTTACTCATATGAACCTTGGAAAATGTTTGGAAAATTTTGGACATTTTCCGGAGCTGCCTTTTCACACATGTTGCACACAACAGGAGGCTGTTTGTGTCAGACGTGCTCTCACCTACTTAAATGACTCTGTTTGGTTAAGGCGAGGGGTGGCACTTGGGTTTAGCATGTGGATGGCAGGACATGATGCAAAAAGTACTCTGCGGGACTTGCATTGTTTTGTTGACCTGTTTGCAATTTGATCATTAAAAAACGCATCTCTTGCCGTTCCTTGAAATTTGTCTGGCAATTTCGCCCATGGCCCTTATCAGTTGAAGTTCTTTAATCTGTCCTCTCTCTAGTCAGACATTTTCATCTGCATCTTAGTATAAGTGATCCCTATTTCTTCCCCCGTGGATGATTGTATTCTTCTGGTTTCACATCTGTTGCATGATATAATTCTCATCAGTACGCCCATTTGCTCGCTATGAAGCCTCCGGACAATGACCTGCTCTTTCGGGCTCAATCGGACATTACATGAACTTTATACATGGAAACTGGAAGGGTCCAACTGATTCAGACATTTACGCTCTCACATACAGTTTCTCCAGGTAATGTCTAGCTAAGTTATGGGTTGCAGTGCATGTGTTAAAGGGACTTAAGAGAAAGGGTTGCCTTGCACTATTTAGTGGTATAGAAAGCTCAACCGCAACACAATGGGGCCTTAAAACAAGAGGGGTTGTTCAGTGTGCGGGGTCATTGTGCTGTATCCTGCCAGGAAGGGCTACTGGACAGCTTAAGTTACTGATGAACTTAAGACACACTACAGCGAAACCACCCACTTACAAAAACATCAGACCCAATGATGACAAATTTGATTCCTGATACTTGTGTCAACCCAGCACAGCTCATGACAATGACACATTCTAGCGAAGGGTTGCGACGAGTTCATCCTTCAAATCACACAATTTTTGACAACTCTTGAATGACGATTAACGCAAGGAACATTCCTCCGCCCTGTGTGTCTTCTATGGTTGAGTGGAGCACAGTGGTGAGGGAGAGTCACACACTTCAACACACACCCTCAATGCCTGTCCACACACACACACTCCAGTAGCTGTGACACACTCCGACACGCCTTGTGACAGCTTTGTGCAGAGCTGACAGCAATAGGTCCTCTGAGATGTTTATAGAGTATTGCAGCACACACAGAGTAAAGGTCCATGTCTTTATCCTGCTGTAAAATCCTCCTCAGGCCCAGTCACACAAGAAATATCAGCGACCCGCTTAGTGTGGGGTTTGCCAGAAGATACGGTAACAACTAAAGGCTTTAGATGTTGTAATGACAGATAGCAACAATCACTTCAAGCATGCAGCTGGTCCTGATAAAATTCTCATTATCATCAATTGATGTGACTGGAATGAATGGCAGGCGTATCCTGATACCACCCTATGCAGAGTAAATAACTGAGGCTCAATAAAAGACTTAGTTTACCTCTTCACAGACACAGAGAACTCAGGTGAAGAGTCCAAATATGATTGGAAGCCACTATATGAGCAGCTCAATGAACCATTTGCCAGTTGTGTGTTTGCTGTAATGATTGTTTGTACAGTATTGAGTGGCAGCTGAACTGAACTCACAACTGAACTCAGACCACACAAATGTCAATAATGATCAATTGTAACTGAAAACTGATCTTTTTTTCAGGTGTCATGTGATGCTTTCTTGACCTTAAAAGCGATTATGAAACCATGATCTGTATTTATCAAACTTTTAAGAATTACCCTGAATGATGCTCTAAAACAGGGGTCTGCAACATTTCTCAGGCCAAGGACCCCTTAGCTAAGAAAGCATGGCACAGGGACCCCCTCCTACCTATTTGGTATAAAACTGAGTTGCATTTGAGATAATTCTCTGAATATTTTTGGGTCTTTTCTCATTTGCACTTGCTGAGTCAGCAGCAGTTGTAGCATATAGGTGCATCACCCTTTGCACTTTCGCCAGTGGGTTCTGAGATGGGCGGTGTGTCAGAGTCTCTTACTCGAAAAGTTGCAAAACGATCCATTGTGAGTCACAAGAATGTCCGTGCACTTGGAAAAACGATACAGCTAATTGCCCAATATGTTTCAATAGTTCAAAAGTGTTAGCTAACTAGTTCACCTCACAGTTATGGATAGGTGCAGCACAGTAAAAAAACCAAAGGTGCCACACAGTGATTTAGCGATAGCTAGCTCACATGATTGCACAAGGATTCATGGGTAACAGTTAGCCTATCATAAATGTTGTGTACTGTAAATTCAATTTTATGAATAGGCCAGTTTATCTTCCGTAATATTATGTTGGATTCCTGTCACTCGCGAACCCCTTTTTGAAGACCCAGGCTCTAAAAGAAGAACAGGACACATTTATTTACTCCGTACTTAGAACAAAGTGCAGCGGTATAGTTTATGCCTTGGTTCCATATGGCTCTGTGTCCATATATGAGTCAATCGTAAGTCCATTCATTCCAATGAGAACCTCCGTGATCTCTGGTGTGTTTGCAAAAGGAGCTAGCATAAAAACACATTAGCTAAAAGACTGAGGAATGTAATACAGCTCTTTTTAAATATTTTTTTTTTAGTGCAAAGTTTGCCAAAATGTTTAGCGAGCATGCTAGTTATGTAACATATAGAGTGCATGTACAGTGGATCATACATCTATTAAAAACATATTTCACACTCCTGGCTGCAAACCTGACGGGCTAACCTCCTCACTTATTTGTCGGCATATATTATTGGTCCTGTTTTAAGTTTCTGTACTGCTCAATACGCGTAATTCACAAGAATTGATGTTGAAAAACACTCATACTTTTCTGCCATTTCTGCAGAGGCATTTTTATCCATCTATAAAGAGATGCAGTCCATTGCTTTGATAACAGTGATCACATGTATGCTCTGAGCAGGAATAGCTAATCGTCATTATCATCTGCCATCTTGTTCATTCTTTAAAAATTTTTACTCGAGTGATAAATGTTATTCTGAAAAACAATCTAAATATATAAATAAATATAGAGGGATTAAATAAAAGGAGAGTGGCTCTAGTGGAAACAAAAAAAAGCCCCACAAAACTGGAGCACCAAGAAATTCTACTGCTGATAAATGAGGTGTATTAGAGAAAATTAATAATGGAAAATGTGGTGCCACACTGTCCAGTCTGGAAAAATTGTTGCAAGCTTAATCTGTATGTGCTTTACTCTTGTTGATTACACCCCTTATAAACGCAAAAACTGTGGTGTAACATAACTTAATTAGTTTGTTAACAGACATTTAGCTCAATTGGAATCATATGATCAACTAAAGCATGTTTCATAATTCACATGGTGGAATCACTGAAATTCAATTAACTGTGAAACACTCTGAGAAAAATCTGCTCGTGTTTCTGTGGGTTTTGGATCAACATCCCACATGATTTAAAACCAGGTGACAATACACTGTATGATCACCATGGTTTCACTGCAGCCACGCATTTCACAAAGCCATGCGGGAGTTCCCCTTTGGCGCTGTTTATTCTTGTACTTTATTTTTCCTATGTGGCGAAAGCTAAAACTCAGATTCACAATATCATATCAATATTGCCACATGTTCTTTTGAGTCAGTCCCTCTGCGCGTTGCAACTCTGTGCACTGGCAGCCGCAAATGCCCCGCTCTTGGGCGGGCATCCATTTTGGCTGGAAGATGATGGGAGTCTCTTTTATTTTGGTTGAGTTTCCATGATAATAATGAGGCCAAGAGGCACTGGCAGGAAAGGAAGAAGGTTGGAGAAGATGGAGGAGAGAGGATATGGTGGAGGGGGTTGGATTGGTAATGCCAAGACTCATGACTCATCGTGGTGAGGGACTGGAGGAGGAAATGAATGGGGGAGGAGAAGAATGCAGGGCCGGTATTGGTGGAAGGACAGTTGAAGGTTGAGCCGCCATGTATGCTGCTGTAGTTTCGCACTGCAGCATGGTGGGAAACATGGTTAAGTTCCAGCGCAGGCAGGAATAGTGGCTCCGTTATCAGTGTGGTGTAAGAATTCTTTACCGATGTTTACACAGTGAGTAGTTCCCTCGGGAATAAGCATCAGTTATGAATTATGGAGAGGTGTTTATAGAGACTAATAATGCATCACAGCTCTGTTAACTGAGCTGCAGGTCATGTAGACAGATGGACACTCACACATAAGCAGACAGTTGTATAGAAGTTTAAATAAACTTTGTCTTGTGTTTTTAAAGGCCTCAGGCTCAATGGCGTTGACCTATCATACCTCTTGTTTGACTGAATGAAAACCAGCTGGTTAGAGCAGTTCACCTGGTTTGCAAATACAAGCATATAAAAGAGTGTGTGGGGAACGGGTTACATTCAGAACAAGACTAGGGGTTGCAGTTGCCTGCAGCAGCCAAAGAATTTTGAGCCCTAAAGCATCCAAAACTGAGAACACTCATACAAAATGTCTTACTGCATTTTGCTGTAATAACGTTTACACTCCTGTTTTAAAGGCCCTTGAGTATTGAAATATGTGCATGTCAACTGTTTGATTTCCCAAGTGCTTCTCAGCGCCATAATCTCTTTATTAGTGGTGTTTTAGGAGAACCAACAGAGCTCTGTGCTCCAATAACAGGTTGAGCATGGTACCTGGCAGATACTCGGTCAACTTGCCCTTTCCTGTATTACTTAGTATGCTATGTGTTAGGGTCGTCTATGTTGACCAAATGAAGATGGTTAAAAGATGTGGCTAGGGACACCCAACACATTACATTGCACATAGTCACATCTTAAGTTACCTAATGTTGGCAAATCGCTAACTAATTAGCTTGGTAACGTACAGCTCCATCAAGAGCAGTTAGCCTGATCAGATCACCAACATCAGCCACGTTTGTTTCCTCCTATTTTCTGTAGTAACATTAAAGAGATTTAGAAAAGGACAGATGGGTTGGCTACTGACATATTTTTACGACACAGACGACATGAATCACTGTTTTAGCCAGATCAAGGTTAACAATCCTTTGTTTATATTATCTCTGTAAGGCTAGGTGCTGTCCCAAAGTAACTGTTGGTGTTTTATGTTTAGATGTCCAACATACAGGGGCGGATTGTCCATTGTCCCATTGGCACAGATATGCAAAAGGACACACATCGGAGCAAGACACTCCACACACTCTATAGTTGTTAGCCTCTTTTTGTCTTTGGGCCTCAGGGCCTTTGTCTGGTCAGTCGTTATTCATGGCCACACAACTTCAAGCATCCCATCCTGAATGTATCCTTCCAACGCATATTTAGTCCTTGCTGTCAGCTTCTTGAAGCTATAGAAACTATCTAGCATATCTAATACACACTGTGCCACCGGACTAAACAGAAGCTGCATCATCATGCTTCTTTATGTCAAGCTTGTCCAACCCTGCAACAGTAACTTAAAGGCGCTGTATGTAAGAATGTGGCCAAAACGGTTACTGCACTCAAATTCAAAATACTGCCGCGAGTCGTGTCCGCCCCCCCTCCCCTACAGATTCGAGGTTGCTGGACAGCGGCATGCTGGAGACTGCTTTGTATGCCCAAGGGCGGCTGCCGCGTCCTTGATCTTCGGTTTTCCAGCGGACCGTTCGAGCAAGTCCGGCTTCTCTTTAGTCTCTGTGACATATTAGGAGGATTTTACGACTATTTGCTTTATATTTCTTACATATAGCTCCTTTAAGGGTCACGACCTAGGATCAGTCAGTTGAGTCTGCACACCCAGCTAAAGGACCCATCATTTGCTATATCACATCTGATTTTCCACACAGTATTTATGCACACTTAAATGCTCTGGATTAAAGCAACAGTTTGACAGTTGGGAAATGCGCTCATTTGCACTTTTGCCAAGAGTTAGATGAGAAGATCGCTACCATTGAGGGTAGGCCTTTACTATGCAGGATTGTAGGTTACTGTTTTTAAATACACTCACCTGCGAAAATTAAAGTAAAAGGCAATGCCAGATTTGCTCTTGTTTGGCGTTTCGCCTCGTTGTATTTGCATTTATTTGGCGTTGTGTCTCTTGGTTGCCTGCTGCTTACGGTCTGGCACATTGTCGCTACCTTGAGGTCCTGCTGAAGACCCCACACACTTCTAGTGGGTCATAAGTAGGCTAATAATTGAGAAGGATTAAGTCTGTATAAGTCTATAGATTGTTTTTTAGGAAAATCCTGCAGAGTACATATTTAAGTATGAAGAAGCAGCCGGTGAGCTAACCCTAGCATGAAGACTGGTTACAGGTAGAACGGTAATAAATATTATGCTACTAACATCCTAAAAACTCACTAATTAACAAGTTATATAGAGACTGATTTTATAAATGGCAATTTGTTTTGTTTTTTACCCTGTGTTGTGCTGACTTCCTGTCTATTTCAGTATGTCAGCTGAGGGATAAGAGGGAAATGAAATTCTTAGATTTCAGGTTCCCTCCAGCAATGATTATACAAATATGTAAGAAAAAAAAACAAAACACTCACGTCAATAAAATCTTATTAAAATGTAAGACATAAAGAAGTGCAGCAGCTAAAATGTAGAAATAAGCCATAATATAATGTACAATGTAAAATAAAAAAGAATGTAGTGCAGTTGTAGACAGGAGCACAGTGAAATGAAATGTATAAACGGTTGTACAGGTTGTACAGTAATGTTGTACACATAATTACGAACTGAGAAATAAGTATAAATTAAGTGCTTATGAAAACTCCTCCAAACAGTAGAAACAATGGTGAGGGGAAGAAAATGGTTGCCGAATGGATCTGGTGTTGCCAAATTTACAAAAATTGTTGGTTGTTTCAAAAGAAAATCATCACTCCCTCCTTACACACACACGCACACACACACACCTTACCAGTGAATTATAAACACGCCTAAATAGATATAAACCGGCATTGATGTGTAAGAGCTACCGAATTCTTATCAACCACCCATCAACCAACCCACCCCCGCACGAACAAGCACACACACACACACACACACACACACACAAACACGCACTGCAGTTTTCCTGATACATAGCTGCTGCTGGATATAAATGATCTTTTTTTCTTAATTCAAACAGTAATCCAGATCTTACATGTTGAATCAGCTGTGGTGTGTTTGAGTAGGTTTACCTGCAGAGTTACACACACATCAAAGCTCAGGAATATAACCACTCGACAATCCTCTCAAAAGTTTTCTCTAACAACACAGAAAAGCCTGTAGAGAGACCAGGTAATGGTTTTGAGTGACTGGACAATGTGTCATAGAAGTGTAATGTTACAGCCCTGCCTCCCTATCTCACCCAGACATGCAGCCAATGGCAGCTCACCACAGTCCCCTCCCACAGCCACAGGCTTTAAAACTCCTCAGTCGATTCCTGTCGTTTCTATCCACTCTGGTCTCTCCCCTCTGCCTGCCAGCCTGCCTCGCCATCCGAGCCATTCGCTCTGACCTTACCAGACTTCATTCATCCAACAGAGAAAAAAACTTTAGATTTCAGAATGGCCAGTTCTTATAAGACCAGCTCTTACACTGTGAGGAGTTCCAATGCCCCACGGACCTTCAGCAGCAGTTCCTACGCTGGACCAAGCAGTATCACCTCCCGCAAGAGCTACAGCGTCAAGAGTTCCTTTGGAGGACCCTCCAGGGCCTATGGAGGAGGTGGCATCACCAGCTCCACTTCCTATGGCCTGAGCTCAAGCATGGGTAGCGGAGGCATGGGCATGGGTGGTGGTAGCTTTGGTGGTGGCATGGGTATCCATACCCCTATCACCGCCGTGACTGTGAACAAGAGCCTGCTGGCCCCACTGAACCTTGAGATTGACCCCACTATTCAAGCTGTCCGCACCCAGGAGAAGGAGCAGATCAAGACCCTAAACAACCGCTTTGCCTCCTTCATTGACAAGGTAAGAGCTAGTAACAGACACAATGTGTGTGTGTGAAAAAATTTCAGGTTGCCAAGGCACTGATCTTTACCTTATGCTTCTCTTCAAACAGACAGAAACTGCTTTAGGTGCATGGAAAGCTCAGTCACCGTGTAGTCAAAAAGCTTTACATTGCTGTGACATTATTATGCAATATTTGATATAGTGCTCCATATGTTTGCCACATGTCGTGTAATGCTGATTTCCTCACTTTTGCTGTGTGGTAAAAGTTGATTTATTCCCTCCTCTGCTTTCGTCACCTCCCACGAATGCACTCAAGCAGGAAAAAAATGTGCTGTAGCTCAAACTTAGGGTTAGGCTCTCTATCTTTTGGCTCAGGCTGCCCTTTTATAGTGATGAAAAACAGACTTGCAGAAAGGAGAGACTGAGAAAGACAAAGAGAGAGAAAGAGAGAGAGAAAGCTAAGGGTGTGTCCAGGCAGAGCTCAGGGCTTGTGATACGAGTTACCTTGGGAATGGGCCCTCCCATAGCTGGGGTGTGGCTCTTTCTGCTGCCCTGGTGGCCCCCACCCCTCTCAAACACACACATACACACTCAGTCAGTACTGAGTGCTATTGTTACCTTAATAACAAAACCTCCTTTCATTGTGGCACATTTTAAAAGGAGTGTCCATTGGGAGTGTGCTGACTTTTAATCATTCAAATCAGCATTTAAGTCCAGTATCTAACACTCAGGAGTGTATCTGTCCTCTGGGGCCTCAGCAGTGGGTTAATATTTAAAAAGGCCAGTAGTTTCATGTTCTGGTCAATGCCAGCTGATTGGTTACATGTCAACTCTCCTCCTGGCACAATGATTAAAGGAAGATAAAGTGCAGTTTGCATGCTTTAACACAAAGCAGATAAAATTCCATCCTATCATCTGCTATCTTGTGAAGGCAGTCCATTTGAAGGCACTTTATTATCTGTGTTTACTCCAGTTCAAATGAAGACCAGGAAAGGTTAGATCTCACCTGTAGAGTGCAGTGTATCAGAGCAAGGTCCATTGGGTCACATAGCTGCTTTCACAACCTTGCTTTTACTGTTCACAAATATGCAAACTCCCCACCTTTTCATCATCCACCTTCACTTCTGCCCTCCCTTCTCTTCAGCTAATACATCACCCTCACTCCCCCCTCCAGCTCCTTTTTACTCCCTGCTCTCCCCTCATCACATCTCTATCACAGTTAAATATTTACCTTTCTGCGTCAGGCTGCGGATGCAACTACACTTCACCCCCTTCTCTCCCTGCATTCGTCCTCTTTGGAGCCTTGCCATACAAAAACAGGAAGACATGCGGGAGAAGGGTTAACTAGCCCCATTCCTCCATCACCGCCTTTTTTCCAAACTAGTTTTGTTCTCACTCCCCTCTACCTCCTGTCAGGATGTACGTATGTCAGGCCTTCCTTTGGAAAAGCCCGGCCAGTCTGGAAACACTGCCAACAGCAGCTAACAAAGCTCCAACGTTAGATAAGAACAACAAAGAGTGTAGAGGAGGCATGGCGATGGTGATTCAGATGATTGAGTGTGAGGATGATAACCCAGATAGGATGTTGTTTTGTTTGTGAAGAGCAGACTTCAGCTGTATTGTACTTTTAAAGACAATTTCATAAGAATTCATAACTGATGACAAGGAATCTGTCTTCAAATATCCGTTGCAGTAAACAAGCATGTAAGTTGCTGATTCTTTGTAAAGGTTTCTTGATTAGTTGCTAATAAATAATTGTATATTTTCGCCTTTCTTTCTGCGTCCTTCTCTACACATCAGGTCCGCTTCCTGGAGCAGCAGAACAAAATGCTGGAGACCAAGTGGAACCTGCTGCAGGGACAGACCACCACCCGTTCCAACATCGATGCCATGTTCGAGGCCTACATCGCCAACCTGCGCAGACAGCTCGACAGCCTGGGCAACGACAAGATGAAGCTGGAGGCTGACCTGCACAACATGCAGGGCCTGGTGGAGGACTTCAAGAACAAGTGAGTGTGGAGGGGGCAATGAGAGCTAACGGTGTTCTGTCATGTGAAGAAGCGTATCTGGGATTCATCTTTCTCATTTAGGTTGCACTGGATGATTTTCAAAATGCATAAAAACTTCATGCACAAATGAGATACAGCTGAGCACACTGAGTTAATCTTTTTGTGGACTACTCCCTGCATCTGTCCATTCTCTTGCGTCATACAAAATCTAGGGAATTACAGCACTGAGGAAGCATGTTCAGAACACCCATTACATTACATATGACTGGAGGTAAAAGTCATTTTACAGAGTTGGCTGTCTATAGCTTTACGTAAGAGGGCATGAGCCCTAATGTTCGCGTGTTGACATACACATCTGTAACACTACAATTGTGGCACACATATGTGTCAGTTGTCCACAGACAGATGAAACATGTCAGTCGAGTTCAGAGGAGCCCCAAGGGAGAAATATCAGTAACAGCTTTCACGCTTGGCCCAGAGTCAACAGACTTTGTGTGAGGAAAATGTCCTGGAGGAGTTCAAAACTTAGGGATGGACTGCTAGCGCCTCCTAGTGTTATATTAATGCATAACCTCTCAAAACTGAACAGGGTCATGAGATGAGACTCTTTATGAATATTCAAAAGCATGAACTGTGTGTATTTTTTCTTTCAGGTATGAAGATGAGATCAACAAGCGCACAGAGTGTGAGAATGACTTTGTCCTCATCAAGAAGGTCAGCATTAGCATTCACTCAACTTGTCTTTGAGATGCAATCATTTGATAACCTCTTTTGATACCTCTGTACATGAAGACAGTGTTAGCTTTTGTGATGTCTCATTCTAACAAACATCTTTTAATGGTTCCAGGATGTCGATGAGGCCTACATGAATAAGGTTGAGCTGGAGGCCAAGCTGGAGAGTCTGACAGATGAGATCAACTTCCTCAGGTCGATCTATGAGGAGGTACGACAAAAAATCAGCTCAATGGCTGTCTTTGTTTTCCTATTTTTTTTCTCAGAATCTCTTCAGCATCTTGCCTCTTGTGCCATCCCCGAAAGGACATTAGCTGGATGGGTGTCCTCAGTGAGGTGGGATTTACTAACCTCTCTCCTCTTCTGTCTTTTTTTTTTGTGCTTCTTCAGGAACTGCGTGAGCTCCAGGGCCAGATCAAGGACACTTCAGTTATTGTGGAGATGGACAACAGCCGCAACCTGGACATGGACTCCATTGTAGCTGAAGTCAAGGCTCAGTATGAGGACATCGCCAACCGCAGCCGCGCCGAGGCAGAGACATGGTACAAGACCAAGGTAACTGAGAACTCCTTTTGAATTTTTCTCAAGTTAATATTTCTGTCATTTATTTAGAAAGGTATATAGGGCGTGTGTTGCCAACCCTACTTGCCACGAGCATTGTTTAAACATATAATGTTCTGATCAAGAGGTGTTCTAGTTTGTAATGTCTTGTATTGTTGATGTTTATTTAGTATGAGGAGATGCAGACATCCGCCAGCAGATATGGAGATGACCTGAGGTCTACCAGGACAGAGATCGCAGACCTTAACCGCATGATCCAGAGGCTGACATCAGAGATTGATGCCGTCAAGGGACAGGTATGGTTAAAAGTCATAGCCATCATATGGCCATCATATAGTTTGTGCGTCGTTTAACAATCAGGAGAGTGGACAAAGTCTTATTTTTTGTAAAATCTCCTCACAGCGCGCCAACCTGGAGGCTCAGATCGCTGAGGCTGAGGAGCGCGGTGAGATGGCAGTGAAGGACGCCAAGTCCCGTATTAGGGATCTGGAAGAAGCCCTGCAGAGAGCCAAACAGGACATGGCCCGCCAGATCAGAGAATACCAGGACCTGATGAACGTCAAGCTGGCTCTAGACATTGAAATCGCCACCTACAGGAAACTGCTGGAGGGAGAGGAGGACAGGCTGGCGACTGGCATCAAGGCAATCAACATCTCCCAACAGAGCAGTAAGTCATCTTCATCAACCTCGCCTTCTTTGTCTTTGTATTGACTTAAATCATAACAAAACTTCCTCATTGATTGGATTGTGTTAGATGTTTTTTAGCTTGAACAGATTCCACGCTTATGCTCATTTAACCGTTTTTTCCAACCTATCTTCTCTTAACAGCAAGCTACGGTGGCTTTCCCATGGACAGCATTAAGAGCAGTTACTCCAGCAGTGTAAGCAGCGGATATGGCGGCAGTGCATATGGTAGCGGAGGTGGATATGGTAGTGGATATGGCAGTAGTGCATATGGCGGTAGTAGCATGGGTGGCTTCAGCAGCGGCAGCTCTGGCGGCTACACCACTACTACCCAGACCAAGAAGAACGTTGTTATCAAGATGATTGAGACCAAGGATGGCAGAGTGGTGTCTGAGTCTTCTGAAATTGTTGAGGATTGAGCTGTCTAGTTTAGAGGTGTAGCAACCTGTCTGCTATGATCTACTCTGTCTCTCTGGTAGTTTTATACTTACTGTTCACCCCCCCTCCCCAAATATGAAGTAAAATGCTTGCCAGCCACTCGTTTTTCATGAAGCAATAAATGATCCTAACACTACCAAAGATCTGAAAGGGACCAAAGAATTTATTATGTATGTTTGATGTCTGACTGTCTGAACTAAAAAAGTAGTTTTGTCTCAGAAAGTGAGATAAAAACTGGGCAAATTGCAACTACAGAAAAGAAACATATAAATATGTAACACTCCCTTGAAATCTCTGCAACAGCTATTCCATACATGAAGGGCTATTTCCTCCAAATGGCGTTGCATACACAGCGGTGTTGTCAAAGGAATGTGAATGTACTGAAACAGTGCTTCAGCGTTGTTGGTCAACTAATGTCTTAAAATTGCCTGCTGCAGTAGGTAGTGCATGTCTTCCCTATGCGTGTCCTGTAACTGAAACTGTTCGACCCCTTAGGAGGCTGCCCACATCATACTGTTGTCCTGAGGTGCTGTTTTTGCTACCAAACCAAATAAAAAGGTGTTTACTGAAAGAAAATGATGTGTTTGTTTTGATTTTTGATAATGACTCAAAGAAAGAAAGAAATGTGGTAGTAGTTAATTAAATTCCAATAAATCTGATAGGAATAATTCAAAGCACTTAAAGAGTAACTAAACCCCTAAATGCCTGTGGATATTCTCATTTATCCAGGCCATAGTTATCTTGTGAAGACCTCCCCAGAGGTTAAATACCTGGTCTTTCCCCACCAGTTTGTCAGACTAGTTCCAGCCTAGTCAGACAAGCATGAACTGATGAAGCCTCTTGGATAAGAGGTGAAACGTCTTTTAAGACAAAACTAAGTCCAGTTGCGTTCGGTTCAGTTGCCTTGAGATAACCCCCTAAACTAGTTTTTTCATTTTTGAATTCTACATATTGTGTCATGAATGTGCAGCCTGTTCTCATTCCCAGGGCGTCAAATACTGACGCGCTGTCGTGCCCCTTTGAGTGTGATATTGACGCCAAAGGCACCCTTTAGCTCTCTATGCACCGGGCTTTAAACTAACTCCAGTGTAAACCCAGCACTTGACACTGAGAGTAACTGATATGGAATAAAGAGCGAGAGAGTTTGCATAGGACAGGCAGAAGAAGAGGTGGAAGGCTCAAACAAAACAAGACTTTGACCCACGAGACTGTAGTTTGTGTCCCTTGTGAATGTTGTTTTAATGTAATGTTATGTCACTCACCTACATCAACATTATTTAAATGTTACTTTATTTCATTTAGGTCATCGTGCACTGACATCACTCAAGTGACGCATTAACATCATGTTACATTATTGTTGCGTAACAGATGTGCTTATTTTAACCCAAAATTTTCTTTTTTCTAAATCTAACCAAGTAATTTACACATTATTAACCATGTGTTACAATGTGTGTCAGCTGTGCATCACAAAGGGACACTAAAGGGAGCCCTATATATCCCCCTGAGATGATGAGGGGGCTGACAAAGCATTGGTATTTGGCCTGGGAATGAGAACAGCTTGAAATATGCATACAGACTGCCCTCTTCTGGTTATAACCTGGCTATTGCAATTAAATTTTGCTGGCTGATGTCCTGGCAGGTGAAGTTAGTGGTGGCAGCTTTCGTCCCTGACAGAGCCCCCCTCCTGTTCCCATCCACTCCTCTGTAGAAAGATAAGTCATTGAACGTCTCACACAATAGAGGCATAATTTCTAATTCTAAGGGTAGAGGCACTTTAGCCAAAACTCTGGGCTTTAGTCTAAAATCTGTAATCAAGGACCATTCTTAGTTATTCTTTTCAATCGCAAGTAAAAATCATAAATTACATTTACACAACCATGATTAATATTTAATTTAAAAATATACCTGTATTGAACACTTAAGTCAAATTTGTATCTGTATCAATTCTCGATCAGGATTAAGGTGATGGTTAGGATCTGTCAAATCTTGTTTCTTTTAAAATGATGTGCCAAAATAGTACATCATAGTGGTAAAATAATAAGATGACACTTCACTGGTCATGTTCAGAGCCATTGCTTTTAAAACTTACAATACACATACAGTACTGTACACGTAACAGTGTGAGCAGTGGTCATAGTGACTATCTCCAAGTAGGCCTACTTACAAGACAACTAAAATAGTAACTTTGAAGATACGTACTGTAAAACTTCAATTAATACATGGGGCCATTATTTGTTTAAATCGCTAACATTAATGGGCCTATATTTGGGACAGGTGTCTAGTATATGGGAGAGGCCTCTAACTCCTTTCACACAAATTTTAATGAAAATCCCCTTTGATTCTTTTGATCTGAGGACCCTTATGGACAAAAGGGATATGAATAATTTACAGGGTAATCAAGGAATGGACACATAATTTGAGGTGGCCAACAACCTGCTTTTATATATCCGCAAAACTTCTATTAAAAAAAAATGAACTTCATGGCAACCAGACCAGGCTTCAAAATGAGTCAGGTGTTTATTTGTCAAAATGTGTAGCTACGCTGGGCTTGTAAAAGGGACTGAGCAATTATTTGGGATTAGGCTTTTAATTGAAGTTTTATGGTGTCAGTGATTACAGTCTGTTTATTTGTGGGTTCAGACACCAGGTTAAACCACAGGGAGAAAAAAAATTTCAGTATGGGACATCTGGATGTTGTCTTTGATGTTTTATTGACAGGTCATTAGGCTTAGTTAACAGCTTGTTAAGAACTGAGAGAGTGCAGACTTGTTGACGTCTGTATATAGATGAACGATGACAGACCTTTTAAGCTGACATTTACACTTGTAAACAAGATTTAAGAGAGGACAGGCACAACCATTGTTGGAATTTTACAAAGCAGAAACCATTAATTTCTTCTAAATGAACTGTAAAATGGCAGCAGTACTGTTTTTGTAACTTGCACATATTTTACTTTTACAGCTGTGGTTGTAGACATGCTAGGTTAAATTACATTCAAATATCATTATTTTTTTCTGGCCACTTGAGAGCAGCAAAATAAGAGGGAAATGTGACATATTTAAACCATATAAAATTGTTATGGATGTTTGCCAGAAAGCATTATCAGCTACATTTTAAATTAGCAGAGACAGAGCAACAATAGCATTCATTTAAAGTTGGTTATGTTCACATTGAATACAACTTAAGTCCAGTATTCTGTGCGTGTAGATGTTACTCTCCAGTAAGTCCTGACAAAGAGATATCTGTTCATGCTCCATATGTTTATTAGATAAGTGGTTTGTCCTGTAGGCCTGTGTCAGAGTGTCAACCATAATGTAGCTTTGGCTTTGTCAACTTTCTGCAGGAAAAGCATTCTATCACACGAGAAATTTGGCTCTTTTTAAAATAACTAATAAATACAATGATTATTATAAGTGATGAAAAAAACTGTATGCATCTGAAATTTCAGCCAAAACTGGCAACAACAAAAAATGGACTTGTAAAGAAGACTTTCTGCAGGGTGGTATTTTGGGCCACTGAGTTTCCTAAAAATATTGTGAATGGACGGCTCTTAATTTCCTAAATTGCTCTCCTAACCAACAGATGGCACTAAATCTACTCTCAACACATGCATTACACATATGAAATGGCAATGCTCCACTAAATTAAGGTACAGTGATTTTTTTTGTCACTGGCTAATAGTGACCTATGCATTTATATAAAGTTGTCATAAAGAGCTGTGATGATGAGGGATTTGTGGGAAGAATCATTCAGTTAGTTTTTTATTAGCAAGTTAGCAAACAATTATTAGCACTGGTAGCTATCTAGAAGTAGCCAACATTTCTTAGCAAGCTTGCTGGAGAAAAGCATCCTGAAATAACAACATTTAACCCTTTTTTTATGTTTTGTTATATACATTATTATACACTTTATTATTCCCCTGAGGGGAAATTCAATTTTTTCCACTCCGTTGTCATTAACACACAGGTCCGAAATACACACACATGCACAAACAGGACCTATACATGCACAAAGTGGAGAGATGTCAGAGTGAGGGGGCTGCCCTGGACAGGCACCCTGAATGGTTGGGGGGGGGTTCGGTGCCTTGCTCAAGGGCACTTCAGCAGTGCCCAGGAGGTCCACACTCCATATTTGGTCCAGATCAGAGTTGGGTAAGGGTTACTTAAAAAGTAATCAAATTACTTTACTGCGTTACTTTTTTGAAAAGTAACCACTTACTTTACTGCGTTACTCCCTGAGTAAAGTAACTCAGGTACTTTTAAAGTACTTCCAACGTTACTCCCTGACAAAAGTAACTCAAGTACAAGTTATGGACCACTTGCCCTTCACTGAGATCCAATTCTCCCATCACAGCCGTCACTTTGACCAGCAGAAACACAGAACAATCTGCTGCCGTAGACAACTGTATGACAACAAAACCCCAGCGTTTTTAATATTTCCTCTAGGGATGTTACCACACAGTGAAACATTTGTAGGAACTTGGTTGTGGAGGATACAGTAGCTTGTACTGTATGTTTGCATACGGTTCTTCAAATGAAGCTCCTGCCATCTGCTGATGCTTTTAGGTGACTACAACAATATTTATAGTAAAAGTAATAAAAATAGGACAAGAATAACCCGATGACATCACACACACCTTGAAAGACGACCGGGGATAATTGGTGAGTACCATCGTGTAGTGTGTCATGTCTGTCGGCGAAGTCACGGCACGATTTCATGACTCCACAATCGTGTAATGTGACATAGTGACTTTCAGAACGGGCAGAAAAGTTGTGTAGTGTGAACCAGGCATAATGCAAGTCCTGAGTCAGGCCTGTCTGTCAGTGAGTCCTCCTCCATCTATTGAGTCGTGGGGATTTTACTAGCGATCCTGCGGAATGTTTTAGACTCCACCGTAGACAACGGCAGCATTTCTCCGACCACGTAGCTAGCCACAAGCTTCATGACTTCTTTGGGACTGATAGGTTTAACTCCGTTATTAGAACCAAACGACAGTCGTTGGTGTTTCGGAGCTGAAGGACCAGCGTTCTAAAAGTAACGGAAGTAACTGATGGCTTGTTTGAAAATGTACTTAAGTATTTGATTACTCAAACAGCAAACTAACGCGTTAGGTTACTTGTTACTGCAAAAAGTACTTTGTAACGCGTTATACCCAACTCTGGTCTGGATAGGGACTTGAACTGGCGACCCTCCGGTTCCCAATCCAAGTTCCTATGGACTACTGCCACCTGAAGAAAAGGCTAAAATGCTTCAAGATAATTTATTAAGTTTGTTTAGTTTGTTTTGGTTAGTTTGTTTGTTTTGAGCTTTACAAGATTTTCCTTTTTGGCTAATACCAAAAAGAGAGAAAAGAAAATGGATACTCTACCAAATTATTTCACCCCGTAGTGTCTAGTTCTACGCATCATTATGGTGCACATATCCAAATTGACTATGTTCTACAAAAGGGGGCATCTTCCCCCATCCTACCCTGGTGTAAAATGGCTGGCCTTCAGTTTTACTTGTCAGGCAATCTCTCTCATACACAATTAGTGTTAGTTATTAACATCCCTCTATTTTCATTCCACTTTGTATTGCTACAGAAACCACAGCTTTATGGCTTTGTGGTTTGAGGATTTGAGGCCGTCTGCATTGTTTCTCTTATTTCTGTTGTTTATTTGGGACTCATAGAAAGGTCCCTATAACATCCTGGCGTCTGGATTTGTACAAGTGAGTTCAACTCAATTACATTTATTTATTACATGAACTCGTAAAAATAATTTCAGTAAAATGAATAGCTGTCAGTTCCTTCAATATAGCAGTGATAAATAATTGTCAGTGTCAATAAGGCAGGGTCATGATTAAGTATCCTTGTGGCCTGTGGGTAGAAGCTCCTCCTGATCCTCTCAGTGCTGGCTTGTGGTATCAGGTACATTGTTCCTGACCTCAGCAGTGTGAAAAGCAGGGCAAATATACACAGTGCAGGCAGGGCAGTTGCACTGGGGCCCATGGGGTTAGGGGGCCCATAGATAGAGTGGGTCCTCCAATTAAGTGGCAGAAAACAGGTCCTTGTGAGTAATTTAGATTGCTACCTTAGAACAATGCTTGTGTCCATAACAGAATATGTTATGCTTACTCTACATAAACTATAAAACAAAACTATATAAATAAATGAATAATCCCTTATTTCCATTTTTTCATATATATGTGATGATGATTTCTGGGTAATATGTAAGCTGGTGTTTTACAGTGTCAAGTCTATTTGATCATGTGACGATAAGATTTTATGCTAGCTAGTTGAGGTGTATAACAAGCAACTAGCCTGCCTGAGGGCCCGTCATAATAGTGTCCATGGGGCCTGTTGTAACTACCTTAAACCTCTGGTGAAAAGGCAGTGATCCAGTTGGATATCAGATTTAACTCTGGGGATTTTTGTGCAACTGAAGGGGCTGTTCCTGTACCTTCAATATATCCACTGGCAGACAACTTTAAATGTTGGCAGGTTGGAATAATATAATTGTCATAGCTTACTTGTATGTGCAGCAAATTTCATTTTTAGAGGAAGATGTCTTCACAAATGGGCAAGAAATTATTTGTCTTTAATGATATGTATTTGTAAACATCTCTACCATCCTCCAACTAATAAACTATGCTGGTGTAGCATAGCATAGGTTGGTCGGCCGTGGTGGGCAGCTACAGTGTGTGTGAACAGCATGGTTTGAATTGATAAGACTGCAATCAAACACACTGGCCAAAAATAAGTGTTTCCCTTTTTGTCAGCAATTGATCACCAGGGGGCAGTATCTTACTTCTTCAACTGTGTGAGTGACCCTGCAGGTCAGGATAAGCCCTCTCATAGGAGTGCTAATGGTAATGTGAGCACACCCTGTTTTAGTATCTCTGTGTGTGTTTGGGATCCATATGTGAAATAGTGCAATTTCTGGTGTGCAACTAAACTGAGATGTTGCTCCAAACACTGAAAACAACCAAAAGCCTGCTTGGGTTTTGTAGGCTGTTAAGTAAAGTTCTCATTAAGGTCTTATTTTGAAAAGATTTTAAAGACACAGCGAACGTGTTTATCTTGAACAAATTCAGCCGAATGATAGCTTTAACATTGTGGAATAACACAGGGTCTGTTTTGTATCTGTTTAACATGCAGCAAAGAAAAGGCTTAAGAACTGATTGGTGACACTTAGAGACTAACATTAAAGAGATCCCAAACCCTGTGGATCAGACTCCATGCATGCCACTGCAGTGAGACATTATGACCACAAAGCGTTTGTTTGTGTGTATGCATGCCAGTGTGAGTGTGTGTTTGCTTACTTGGCATACTGTCTCACAGCTCAGTGTCCCACCCGCAGCTTCTCAGAAAGCAAGTCCTTATCCAGAGTTGTAAAGTTGTAACAGTGTACAAATTAAAAATAGGAATCTTTGTCTCACATTGGTAGTCTATAATTTTAACCTCATAATATGACAACAACAAAAAACATCACCCTTTAATGAAAAATACCCAGGAGGGTGGAGCAGGAGCTTGCATTTTTGCATGTAGCAACCTGTGGCATCAATTTTACTCTTTCCCACAAGGAAGCTATGTTGTGCTAATAGTCTCACCAGCACTCTGGATAACACATTTCCTCTTGTAGGAGCCACACCTTCACTTTTTGGTGAATTGTTGCTGTTACAGTAATAATAATAACAGATTTTGTTTAATAGTTCTTGTAGCACTGTACTGTATTACTCTCTTTCTCTTTAAGTGCATGTGTTACTGCTTATGAGATGTGCATCACATGCAGCAGTTCCACCCAAAGTGTCATCCTTTCATGCCAGAAAAGTCTGATTCATAATCTTTTACGGGCACAAAGCGTGGGTGAGGTATGAAAAGGGAGGAGAAAGTGTTTCATAGTGTCTTTGAACATGAACGGATTTGCAGATATTTGCACAACACTCGTAACACACGCACTGGGGGACAGGACTCCCTAGAGACAGGATTTTGCAGGATGCAGCCTTGCACGCTTCAGCGAGCTTGGTGACCCTGCTCTGAGAGCATGTTCAGTTGATATCCTTCAGTCACCTTTGTAACTAGTATGCTGAACAAAATCCTGAATTATTTGGTTTGATGAAAATGAGAAGTTGGGGTATGGGCTAGGCAAACTAGACGAAGTAATACACAACACGAGTATGATGGCATGTAGATTATAGGCTACTTTTCATGTTTCTTATAATTTGTATATTTGGTCTCACATCTATGTACATGAAAACTGGTTTGCCTTGTGAGGTTGTTTAGGCTGCATGCCATTTGATGCAAGATACTACAGCAGAATACAGACCCATAATCTGAGTAGATTTTTGTTAGACATGATTTCTTCTAGCTAAAAGTCAGTACATTACAGTACTATTTAGTTGTACATATTTCCCAGCAAAATGTTATGATGATCAATTACAACAATCAAAAGTTATCAGCAGTCAGGTAAAAGTCATTTGTGAAATCTGCAGTGTAGCCTTGTCACAGGTGCAACCATGCCAGCAGCACAAGTGACAAAAATCTAAGTGTATCTTCATAAATCGATGATCACAAAAAAAAATAAAAACTCATCTCTATTTAAAGCTACAGCTAGGTGTGAGTTTCTTCTCCAGGGTTAATCTTGGGGTTAAGACAAAGATTGGGTTAATAATTAACTTTTTTAGCTTTCTTCTTTGCTAGCATATCCAAATAGTGATGAGACGATCTAATGCGAGCTGATGAGAACCCGCATCAGGGACACAACACTTGTCCTGTGATGTAGGATGTAACACATCGCCCCTTGGTGAAAACATTTTTTTTTTAGGTGGCCCCACTACTAGAGGACAGTGTTGTGAACAAGAATGCACTGGTAAATTAAAGTAGCGCCTGGACTTGAGTCAGAATCAAGGCACAAATTTAAAGACTTTGTACTCGACTTGACAAAATTAAAAAGGCTTGCAACTCGACTTGGACTTTCACACTAATGACTCATGACTTCACTTTGACTTGAGCCTTCTGACTTGAAAATACCTGATACTTTCCTCCAAGCCCAAAGATTAAAAAAGTATGTTATTAATAAAGTGTGTCCCTTCATTTCCTTAATCAACTAACATTAACGCTATTCATTCCAAGTCGACACTCAATTCCCAGAACCAATCTGACAGCATTCAATCAAGTTGCAGGAGAGATAACTTACAAAGGTTACAATATTGTAACCTTATTAGCACAGGTGGAGCCCTCTACTGGACTGTTTGGGTAGTGCACCTCTAATCACGAACACACATTCACATGCTAAGAAAAGCATAAATGTAGCCGGCAAATCAGGACATTCAGACCCCACAGTATATAAGGAGCCGGTTTCCCACCAACAGACATCCTACACCTTCTGCAGTGAGCGGCATAGGAACGACAAGATCCTTAGGTAGAGTGCCCCATGTTTGCTAATAGAACTAGGGTTACAATACTGTAACCTTTGTTCCATCTCAAACAGGCTCCACTCTCTACTTGACTCGATGGGCACAGGGGGTGGAGACCAATGAATAAACACCCTGTCATAAAATAACATCGACCCAGCCATGCTGATCCTGACTGGCTAAAGGTAAGTTGCCATCGCCTTCCTACATCTTCTTCCTACTTCTTTTAGGCCACTGCAGCAGGGAATAAGGGGGCCCCAGCTTACCAAGGTGGTGAGCAACCAAACTGGATGGACCTTTGGCCTAACCTTGTAGGGGTTGAAAAAACAAGCAATAGACTCTTGCACACAGTATTTATTGGGTTATCAAGGAGTCAGGTGCAACACAGCTGACATATACCCAACCCTTATAACCAGTCTTGTGACTTACCAGTGGGCACAGACTCTGAAAAGGAGCCCTACATGTCCAAGAGGTAGAATCGTATGAACGGGCAGGACATAAACCATGACACTGCAGTTACTATGTCCTTGACACTCACCCCGCTGAACAAATGCCACCAACACTGCCAAACCACATGTGGAGCATGGAGGGGTGCTGCCCAGGCCTTAAGCTTGGGAGATGCACTCACAAAGCCATCTCGCAAGGTACTTCTTGGATAGGGCCTGTCCAGCCACACCATCACCAAAGCACACAAACAGCTGTTCAGTGCATCTGATGGAGGCATCTGATGATCAGGCATTCAACATAACATACCAACACATGAACTGGGCAGAGCAAATGTAATTTTGCCTCCCTGTCCCCGTCATAGGGTGGAAGACAAAAACCATCTAACTGTATTACTCCTGACTTGAACTCCTTATGTTCTTGGGAATAAAGGACGGATTTGGTCTGAGAGAAGCCCCACTGTGGTAGGGCTGTCAAAATTGCTCAAAAATGAAGTTCGAATATTCCTTCCAAAAATAACTCATAGGTTCGAACCATTCGAATATTTTTTTTTTCCGCATTATGTCCACAAGAGGGCAAACTAATACAAGGAAACATACTTGTATATGAATTAATACAAGGAAACATAACTACTTGTAGGTATTTTTATTTCAACATAAACGTCTAGGTATTTTTATTTCAACATAAACGTCTTTGAAAACATTTACATACCTACACATTAAAACACATCAAACAATTATCTATAACATTACGTTATAAACGACCGCGGACCTCTCGCTCGCCCCCCCTCTCTGACCCGTGGCCACACCGCCCGCGGAAGCGCTGCGAATAGCCTCAAAGCACCGGACCGTGACCGGCTCGTGCCCTGCAGCAATCGTTTCAGCGTCTGGTCTATTTTCTGCGCGAGCCGCAAGCGAATGTGTCAAGCCGGGTGACGGAGACAACAGCTGGGAGCAGAACCGCTTGTCGACCAGCGTGGAGAAATGCGCGTCTGATGCCAACGCCCACTCGCAAAGAGGACAGCTGCGGTGGTGTTTTTTTTTTCTCTCCACAATCGAATATCAATTTTCACATTTGAAGGTCCATTTTTTTTCAAATTCGAATTTAAATTCGAATTTAGAATATTCGTTGACAGCCCTACACTGTGGTCACCATGAAGTAGCAAGAAACTGGAGTGCACTGGTAGGGCTGTTTGTTCACACTCTTTCTTCGCTAATGTCATCGCAAGTAGCAAAGCTGTTTGGAATGACAGTACCATGAGAGAGTAGTGCTCCGGAGACTTAAAGGGATCCTTCACCAAGCTTCACGCACCAATGGCAGGTCCTATCATGAGGAGTAGGCACACATCGACAGGCAATGTTTCCTGACCCCCTGCAAGAATTGCTTCACAAGAAGTTGGGCAAAGATCGATTTGTTGCCAAAATCCTCACGACAGGGAGAAATGGCTGCTGCATAAACTTTAATAGTGGCATATGACAGCCCTCTATCCATCAAACACCACAAAAAGGAAAGAAAAGAGCAAACTACACACAACGGGGGATCTAGCCTCCTTTTCCTCGCACCAGCGTTGGAACCTAACCACTTTGCATTCCAACAGGCAATGGTGGACCTTGCTCTCGCTGTCTGGATGGTCTGCACAACCTGCACAGATAATACAGCTCTCCTTAGCCTGTTCCTCTCAGGACCCAAGCCTGGGGAGGTTGACCCAGTGTGGGTGATGTGCCCATCGTACCTGCCTCCTGCGACTGAGCCCCAAAGAAATGGGGGATGCCACCATTTGAGTCATTTTTTCATATCCAGATGCCAAGCGGCAACCTGAGGCTATCAGGTATTACTGACAACCGCTCCTGACTCCTGAGGGATGCGATGGAGGGGAGGAATAGTGCAGAGCAGCTTTCTTGGCGATAGCGTGTGACCCAAGGGGGGGGGTCATCTCGTGGCACCAGGGAGAAACATTGCAGGCAGTGGGTGTTGCACCGGCTGGCGAACAGACCCACTTCCGTTTTCCCAAACCAAGTCCAGATCTACCTCACTACCTTGGGGTGAAGCCTCCACTTGTTTGGTAGGGAACCATCCCTCGACATGAGGTTGACACCCCTGTTTTCCAGTCCTGCAACATGAAGAGCCTTCAGAGATAGCAAATGCTCTGAGACCCACAACCACAGAGTCTCCGTTATCCTCAACAGGGCAACAGACCGAACACCACCCTGCCTATTAATGTAGGCCCCTGGGGAGCAGTTTTCAGTCCTCACCAACAGGTGCTTCCCTTTGTCAGAAGCCTGAAGAGTTGGAGGACCAAAACAATGCCTGGCCAAACACTTCCCACCGCTCTTCCCAACCAAGTCTCTCACGACCTTGTGAGGGATGCTCCGTGAACACTGCGATGTAGGTCACTCATGCCAGCAATGTTCCCTGCAACAGATGTCAAATATATCCCCATATATACTGTAGGGTTTGCACATATTTGGGTATGTATGTCTTACATTACGTTTATCCTTTTCTCAGTGTATGAATGCATGTTGGTGCTCATAGGAGTATTTGCCAAAGAGTTCAGTCCAGGGCAGAGCCTGTGTGAGAGTACGTTAAGTTACTGAAAAAAGGTTTTAAAAAAATTCTTGTACAACACAGTTGTCACAGGAAAACAAATTACAGCATGTAAAATGTGCAGGCTGAACATTTCTGACAGAGACGCAACAATTTCCAACTTCATTTGACATTTGAAGTTGCAAAAACAAAACACAGCAAGTCAAGGCTGATATTAACAAAGTTAGCAAGCTAATGCTAAACTAACAAACAACAGGCTGCTCTCATGCACTGTTTGTACATTTTCCTAAGTATTGCACCAAAATGCGTACATATCCCATGTAATCATGAGCCAGTAATTAATGCATTACCCATAGATTTTGGAAGGCTGCAATTCACATGATCAGTGTGCTGACCTGAGTAAAGAAGGAAGTGGTCCAGATAAGAGGAAGTTGGGGTCGTGGATGGGTCACAAAACACAGGACTTTCCTCCAGATTGGTGTTCGGAAGTGTTTGAAATCTGAGTCATTTTAAGGTACATTTAAGGTAACTTAACTTGCCTAAACGTAAAGACACCCAACCATGGTTCTTTTCCTGTACCTAACCAAAGTAACTTTACTTTCATAAACATAATCTATGTAACCTTACATTAATTATGTAACTTAATATTAAAGACCTAATGTCATTCATGGAGTGCCAATTCACTGGAAATCACACAGACTTTTATGTATGCATTTTCATGGGATATCATATCAGACTGTTGTAATTTTAACATACTAACAAACTTGTCTTAACAAATGTATAAACATTTCAAAAAGCATTCATGATTTTGGTAAATGTAACATATTACTCTGTTGTTTTTGGCATTACATTTGGTGAAGAGTGCATTATGACTTGTTTAAGACTTTTAGGGCTGGGACTTAACTTGGGAACTGTCAGTCTTGACTTGGGACTTCATTTGGGACTTGCCTTTCTTGACTTTGGACTTGACTTGGCACTTGAATGCAAAGGCTTGGGGCTTACTTGTGAGTGTGGTTATTATGGGAGCACGTTAAAAGAAACCCACCTACAGTATTTGCAAAAGTAAGATTTAATTTATTATTGGCTTATCTTGAGATATTTTCAAAGGGTTACAAAAAGGACAAACAAAATAGCTACTTCCTGTTATTACAATTATTAATTTAACAGTTCACAGCTGAAGTTATCAAGTTGAGATGTAACATAATAGCTGAGCTGCGGCCTGTAAGATGCTTGACTTTACTACACATTGTAGTTCTGTGTAATGATTAGAATCCATGACATAATTCCTGCATATATACTTTTTGCTCTCCATACTGTATTTCAGAGCTGTTTGTCAGCTCTGGGGACTCTGTGACTGTGTCTACATACACTGGGTGTGTCGGCTTCATTGACTAAATACCCAGACTAAGTACCCAGTCAACTTCTGACAGGTGAAAAGTGACTCAATGTGGATGAGGGTGTGGGCCTTATAGTGTCCACCATTAAAAAAAAAAGAGTCATGCAATTTTTACAACCTCTGATGTCGTGCATAGTAAAATATGACCTTTCATGCTTGATTTGTATGTTATATCAACACCTCCCTGTCTCTCCACTAATTTTTGAGCACAAGTATTTCCCACGCATTTGAGCAGTGCTGAGGATTTGCACGTTCACTCACAGAAAATGGGGTGGTAGCCAAGATGTGACATCGTAATGCTTGAGTATGTCTGAAAAGCAAATAGGTGAGTAAAAGCAGGTTCTATTCACTTCACATGTTGTGACAGTCAGTGACGGATGTTACTTCATGCATCAGCTGACTGTTCCAACAACAGCAGTCCAACAACTTTCACTAATTGTATTGTATTAGGATATTTCTTGTGCCTCTTTTTTGTTTGTCTGTTTTGGCTCACAGCAGTGGTGGAGAGGGTACTCAGATCCTTTACATGAGTAAAGGTAGTGGTAATGAAGTGTAAAAATACTCCATAACAAATAGAAGTCCCATATTCCAAATACCACTGAAGTAAAGATACTGTGATCATGTAAATAGCAAAATCTACATAATCAAAAGTAAAGCAACAATTTATTGTTTGCATTTATTTATTTATTTTTGCATTATTGGATTGTTATTACTGATGTATAAAGATATAAACAGGATTTTAATGCTGTAGTTGGCAGACATAGAGACTAACTACTTTACAACATTGGATTACCTATTGGGCAAAACAGGGCAAATGTCCTCAGGCCATGGAACATGGAAATATGTCAAAACGAGGGACTGTCATGCACAAATCAGCAACGTTAGCTAGCTAAGTAGTTAGCTACTGAGACATCAGCGTACAAGCAATTCCTTGTATTATGCTTGATTTTAGTTTAGTTGTTAGGCTATAATTAGGTATACTGTTTTTTAAATGACAAAGATGACTCAGTTTTAAATGACATTAAATACCTGTTCACTGTTAAATGCAAAACGCTGAAGGGCAATAAGGCGCAATAAGAGGTTCAGCATTTTTTCAGCTCAGGTGCCTTAGGTTGTGTCCGGTTGCTATGATACTGAATATCTGCGGAAGTAAAAATGCCTACACAAGGTAGAGTACCTACTTGGTCTGGATGAAGGGAAGGCTGAAGCATGTACTGTAGGGAGATAGGACGGACCTGCTGGACTGTGTGGGTTTAGTATTCATTTCTCCTCCATTGTTGCTGTTGTTCAGTGATGGGACGATGGGTCTTTGTGGTATTTGTGCCCCCTCCACTGTGATTGAACAGCTTGGTAAAAAGTGACAGTGAAGTGCAGCTGCAGCACGCGTTACCCAAAGTTGAAAATCTGTCAACTCTCAGTGGCAGAGACGGCCAACGTGCAGCACTCAGCACCTTGCACAGCTGGCATTTGTAGCATAGTGTAAATACATGCGGTGTAATTAAAAAAAAAGAAAAAAGAAAAATCATGAACATAGAGCTTGTGGTGGTTGCTTGCCATCCCCCGGGACTGGATTGTCATTAACGCGGTATTGCAATATTGCAGTTGCTGCGACAGCCCTAGTTACAGTTGGTCGCATTCTGCAACCTCAACACTAGACCTTTAAGTACAGTACTTGAGTAAATTGAGTTACGACTGGCCTGAACCTGTCCCCTTACCTACCTGAAAAAATGTTAATGGATTGATATACATTTTTTTTCACCCATCCCTATCATCTTGAGTCCTAAAAATTGGGTTAGAATATAGAAATCATTGGTAATGAGAAGCTTTATGAGAACCAAGGGGCTTCTCAAGTGAATTTAGGAACAGGGTAGAAAGCATCTCAGTGGTCTCATTGTCATTTTTTAGACTGACTCACCCAACACAGTTATTACAGCCTGTGCTCTTTTCTTATTGGTGCCTGAAGGCAAGGCTTGTTTTCGCCACTGCCAGCAGAAAGCAGGTTCAGGCAAGGTATCAACAACTTGCCAAGTATGAAACCAGTCCGATTTGACTACCAATGAGAAAAAGGGAAAGTATCTCTGAAAAGGGTTATGGGTAGATTTAATACTTGTCAGAGCCTGTCTTCATGCAGAGGCTGTAAGGAGGCATGCAAGAAACAAAAGATGATCAAAGACTGATCCTCATAAAAAAGTAATCAATGAAAATCTCACCTAAACAGATAATAGCAGTGAATAGTAGGACACACAAATCCATCTTAAGTCAGCATCAATCATTATTATCAGCATTAATACTCTTTAGACTTTTTTTCTATCAGAGTGGAAAGAGATCATGCAGAATAGTCTGAGCGTGCAGTGTTAGCACATGTTGTTGGGGGTGTGTAAGGGTGTGAAAAGGTGTGGAGGCATAGATCATAAATAAGATATGCTCATTCCAAATCACCATGACTGTGTAGCAAAGTACAGTACCTCAAACAGGTTGTGCAGAAACAAAAGCTACCAAAGGAACTTCATTCAAAGCTGACAGCAACCCTGTGTTACTAAATAGAATTGTCACTGTCACTGTCACATTGTCATATATCCAGCCAGATGACAAAAAATAAGTCACTGGTTAATTACTAGACGCGACGCTGTCGCGACGGCTGGCGTATTGTTTTCACTTTGTGAGTCAGTGTGTGTTTGTGTATGTGTGTCATCATGGCGAAATGTGGTCTTGGTGACACCTATTGTAACGGGAAATACTGCAGATGCTGTTTTGAGTATTTTACCAGGTGTTTATATGTCTGTCTGTCTGTGGACAGAATTTGTCAACGCAACAGCGTCACAACTGTGCAAGATGCAGTCATAAACTTTTACAGGTGTGGAGTTGAGATCAAAATGAAGGCTGAGTTGGAGGATGGGTGTGGTCAGACAAACAGCATTGGTAGTAGTTAAGGGGTTATTGCTTACTTTTTGCCCCTTGCCCACATGAGATTCGATCATGTTATCCCATCACAAGACGGTCTCAAATATTTGCCCCCATGAATTTTTGTAGATATTTACAAACTGACGAAATTATGAACTGTGTGTAATATGTGATGTTCTAATAGAGTTAAAGTTTGTGTGCCTCCAAACTGGTCTTCCAGGTGTCCACATTATAAATATCAAACACAAGTGTTATTAAATTTGTTGACTTTTCCTGCAAGGAAGAGTATTTTCCTGTTTTTGATCCAGGATGCTTCTCCAGCAAAAAAGTTGTGACACAATCTGGTTCCCTAAACCAGCTTAGCCTCTCTTAGTCTCTGCACCTTCTTTCTTGCACATCAGTTTTCCTGGAACCGTGGAACTTGTTTATATATTTATTCATCTGATGATCTGTATCTACTGTAAGGGGTGATAGTGGTCGGGGACTGATATTCGGTGAGTTCCATCTGGGCTGGAAAGTTTGATTTTTGGTGAGCTTTCAGTAGGAAATTCGTGGAAAGAAGTTGGATTTCTGACTCAGGAGCCCAGGAGAACCAACCCTGATCTTGAAATTCAAGATGACTTCTTCTGTCTAATTTATTCAATTCAGTTTTATTCATAAAACCCAATATCACAAATCACAATTTGCCTCAGAGGGCCTACAGCATAAAACATCCCTCTGTCCTTGGACCTTCATAGCAGATAAGGAAAATCTCCCCAGAAAAATGTCTCTATGTCTCACTAAATCATTCATACAGATACTGTGGACGGCACGGTGATGCAGTGGTTAGCATTGTCACCTCACAGCAAGAGGGTTCCTGGTCCAAATCCCGGGGTGGGGGAGCCCTTCGGTGTGGAGTTTGCATGTTCTCCCTGTGTCAGCGTGGGTTTTCTTTGGGTACTCTGGCTTCCTCCCACAGGCCAAAGGCATGCAGGTTAATCGATGTCTCTAAATTGGACGTAGGTGTGAATGTAAGCGTGAATGGTTGTCTGTCTCTATGTGTCAGCCCTGTGATAGTCTGCTGACCTGTCCAGGGTGTACCCTGCCTCTCACCCAGTGTCAGCTGGGATAGGCTCCAGCCCCCCACGACCCCCAAGAGGATAAGCAGTTATGAAAAATGATTGACTATCCAATTACTGTCCATGGACATGTTGCTAGTGTTTGAACACTTAAGGTATAGTGTAATCCATTGTTATAAACTGGTACTGCTACAATGGCTAAACTGGATAGAACTGTTATCACTAACAATATTCTAGTTTTCTGACTTGTTGAAATGTAACATGAACATTTCATGCACCTGTGCCTCCTGGCTGATAATCATTGTTGCAGTGTGTACCATTGTATTTTCCCAGCTATGTCTGTGACACACTTTAAATCACAGCTGTATAAATGAAAATCAGGTCCTATTACTAACACCAAACTGTCAGTGCCAAAGAAATGAGTGGCTGATGAGATTTGCTGACTGTAATGTATTAGTAGTGTTTAGTTCCCATGGGAGGGACTGGAAGAACAAGGAGGAAACCTGCTCTGCATCCTTCATAAAATCAACAAGTACCAACCGTCCCAACCACCATCCAGTTCATCATCACTGTTGGTTAAACCGAGCGCAGCAGCATAATCTGCAAATGTGCACAGCACAACAGAGGTTGAGAGTGATCTTGAGTCATTTGAGAGGCATGATGAGGATTAAGGGAAGACAACCTCTGGGGTACCAGTCCTGACTTGTGCTCTTTCATTCTGACTGGCAAGATTTAAGGCAAGAGTCCTGCAGTCATTCCAGACTCCAGACTTTTATTACAGTTAATTACAGAGTTTTTACAGAGTGTCCAAATTCCATGAATCCATATAAAATGACATACTACTATCATATCATATCATATCATATCATATCATATCATATCATATCATATCATATCATATCATATCATAAGATTCCTCATTTGATGCAATCACGCCATATGAAAATTGTATTTTGGGGTATATTTGGCATTTTACATGTCTGCTATCCATGGATATGTTACATTTGTACATTTCATATCTATTATATTAACATTTCTAAAGTGATGTTAATCAGATTACATGACTCTGAGCTTCTATTCATCAGGATCAGGGGACAGTGGATGGTGAGAGACCTTAGTGAGATGGCTGCCAAGCAGCAGACAGCAGCAGACAACTATCGGAGACCAACAAATAACATAAGCGGGTGCTTTTTAATGAGAGGTTGGGCCATTTACAGCTGTGTTTGTAGCGATCAGACCGGGTATTTTGTACCTAAACATAACCACATGTTAACCACAGCATTGTCACAACATAAAATTAAAATGTTAAAATGTAACACAAGATTAATTTTAAACATATCTGCTACATATAAAATGTACAAATTTAACACAGCTGTGGTTTGCAGAAACGTACAAAGCCAACTTTTATTCTGGCAATTGGGTTGCATTTTAGACATACAGTAAGCATGAGTATAACTGATAGCTGACAGAAAAGGGCTGCTCACTCTGTGAAAGCGACTCCAGTGGCATGCAGCTAATTGCTCACTACCTATAGCTAAATCTCTTTAACCTTTTGTGATATGTCAAAGGCGGAATGAGTTATGATTGAAGGGTACACAGAGAATCCAATGCACTCATTTCAGATATGCGTAAAGGTGTGGTTTTACCTTGAGGTGGTTGGCATTCTTTTTTGTTAGAGCTGGCCCATTAGTTCCCCGAGGAAACCAAGCCTTAATATAGAGGTGGGGTGGAGATAGCAGAAATCAAAACTAACCATCAATCAGTCAACCAGCCTCATTCAAAGCATACAGTATAGTAAATGCCAAAGTGAAAGATGATGAGATGACAACTCATTAAAAAGAGATATAGTGTGTATGATGGGACAGGACCAGTTTAGAGTTGGTTTATGTTTGACAAGTTTCATTGCTTAACACAACCTCTGCAGCATATAAACCGACACTTTTTTGTCTTTTCCAAAAGGAGTCATAAAAAAACTCAGTGGTGTCAAACCAATCCAAACCTGTCCTTAATACTCTGTGCAACATCAATCATAACACTGCATAGTTTCGTCTTTCAGTCATAAAATCCAATTTTGCAGTAGAGTGTGTGCAAGTAGGTAGAGTGTTTAGTTGGAAATTCATACAGAGACGTAAGAACAAAACTAACAAGATGGCAAGCACACAGTTTATTCCCATTTATAAAATTTCTGGTGTGCAACATGTTAAAAAAAACAAAGAATAAATATGCCCTCAATCCAGAGATAAGCCTGAGGACTTCACTGAAATAATCCCCACTGAGGTGAGTAACCATGGGAAAAGAAGAAATAATGAGTAAGATGTATCTCAGGTGAGGACTGCAGGGTGAGATCCCATGGGGTGTGGGCCAGGGTGAGGCCTTGTTGGAAAGGTGCTTAGCATACATGCCACCAAGACTAAAAAAGCACTCTCAGCAGTTGGAGTATTTGCACTCTTTACTTTACCATTCTGGTTTGCCAACATCAACAGATTTGTTTCTCAAATTAAATCTTCATGACCCGTCTCCACTGTGATTTGCAAGTAATCAGAGCAGAGTTGTGTGTCCAGATATCACCAACCTGCATGGGTCGCTGTTGTAATGCAACTACAGGATGCTGCGATGTTGCAATCCCAACAATTAATGCAAATTCAGCCAATCGCTGTTCTGCGTGACCTTGCAGTTTTATCCAAATAAATGCAATTTAACCACAACTTTGACTATTTAAAAAGGGTAAAATCTAATTTCGATTAACAGCTGTACACAATATTGATTTACTGACTTTATCATGAGACTACTGCCGCAGGACCCATGCTTTGTGCTCGGGACAGTCACAGTTGCCAGGTGTATGATTTTTTTGTGAGCCCTGAAGGCATCTGTTCCCATGTGACATGTTTCCAGCCAATCGCACTTTGCTTAGCGTGAGATACGGGTGACGTTTGTCTCTGAACAATAAGCACGATTGGCTGAATGGTCAGCTGTACCCGCCCCACAAGGCGCTAGGACCCGTCAGGAAGTCGAGCGAGAATGAGATTCAAAACAGAAGAAGAAGAAGAGGAAAAACAGAAGCAAGGAAAATGGAAAAAAAGTAAACCAAAAAAGTAAACACTGGAGTGACTATATTTGCCTATAGCGCACCAATAGGATTGTTATTTTGGTTATGACGGATGTACGATAATTTCCCTCAAAATACGATAATTTTGAGTCTCTGGTACAATTATCCTACTTTTCCCACCTGGCAACGCTGGTCACAGTCACACAGTGTCAGGGCTAAATGTTAGCATCACATGGCTAATGTTACCCAACGGTAACAAGTTTAACAACACAGTTGGGCTATTTTGGTGTTGATGTGAGAACAGCTCTGTGTCAGATGTTAGCTGCTGATGCTGGGCTTCTGCCCAAGCCAGAAAATATATTGAATAGAGATGTTCTGTGTTAGCTCATGCTAACCAGACAAAGAGAGAAGAGGGAGAGCTGCTCACAGAGACAGTCCTTCAGCTCTGCGTCGTATGCAGTAAGCAGTAAGCTAACATTGCTTGATATGTAAGCTTGGCTGATGTATTCATCTCGTTCTACCTGAAATATACAGTATAGAGACAGAGCGCAACATGTCATAATCTGAAAGCCACGCCCCCAAAGGGGAAACGAGGCCCGCTTTCCCCTCCGCTTCTTTGCTCGTTCGCTGTCGTTCTGCCTCCGCAGCCGTGCCTTCAAGTCTCCACGACTGAATTGCTAGCTAGCTAGCTAAAATTATTAGCTATAGCTAGCTAATAATTATCTAATAATAAGATGGCAAAGGATTATTTTAGCACGCTATGCCTACCAGAGAGGCAACGGTATATTGATAAGCTTAATATTGCCGGTCTACCTCAGTGTCCCTTCTCCTTACCTTGCTCGTCTTGGAAAAAACATGACGTGGAGATTCTTTTTTAAGAAGATGAGCTTTTCGGCATGCTCAGCCGTCAGCCTGCTCCTACTACCGGCGTTGGACTGCTTGAATCGCGGAGCGCTGGGCACAATTATAACAGAAGTTGTATTCATACTGTCAATGCTTTAGCTTAACATACATAAATACAGTTAACTGTTACTCTAAAAAATACATTTGGAGGGTCTGACAAAGTGTTTGCTGCACACATAGGCATACTGAGTGTCAGGATCCCACAATTTCTTCCCTGTTGAAGCGTCTGCTGGGACTGAAAAAACAAGTGCATCTGACCAGTCTTAGAAAAATATCTGCAAGTGAATGATGATCACAAGAAATCATTAACAAAGGGTAAGACAATGAGCCAACTCCTGCAAGTCCTGGTGTGTTTCTATCATTATTGCATTCTCTAAATTGTGTGCTTTACAGAACTGGAACCACAACACATCTTTAAGCTATAGCAACTGTAATAAAGCCAATGGTAGAGCCTGTACCAGCTTGCTTGGAAGTACATTATATTTCATTTTTTTGGAACTGCTGCATGATTTGGTATATGATAGTTTTCATTTACTGCACCATTTATTCTCTTTCTGCACAATATGATACATTCTTGAAGTGATAGAATATATGCTCCCATTGTTTTTTCTTGGCTTTTTAAAGTATTATCTGCATGTGATTCCAAGTGCTCCTCCGAGAACCGTCACCTTATCGTGGTGGAGGAGTTTGAGTGCCCTAATGACCCTAGGAGCTGTGTTGTCGGGGGCATTTTGCCCCTGGTAGGGTTTCCCATGACAGATTGGTTCTGGGCGAAGGGTCAGACGAAGAACGGTTCAGAAGACCCTTCATGATGGAATATAACAAGAGTTGGTGTACCCGGCCCGGAGGGTTACCGGGGCCCCGCCCTGGAGCCAGGCCTGGGGCTGGGGCCTGTGGGCGAGCGCCTGGTGGCCGGGCCTTCGCCCATGGGGTCCG
>NC_065521.1:14885813-14898350 GCF_006386435.1 Epinephelus moara | reverse complement strand
GGGCATCTGGTAAGGATGCCTCCCGGACGCCTCCCTTGGGAGGTATTTCGGGCATGTCCAGCCGGGAGGAGACCTCGGGGCCGCCCCAGGACACGCTGGAGGGATTACATCGCCTGGCTGGCCTGGGAACGCCTCGGGGTTCCCTCGAATGAGCTGACGGAGGTGGCTGGGGAGAGGACTGTCTGGGCTTCTTTGCTAAGGGTGCTGCCCCCGCGACCCGGACCCGGATAAGCGGAGGACGACGAGACGAGACGAGATTCCAAAGTGCTCGGATCAGCTCATTAAAAAAAAAAAAAAAAAAAATCAGAGTATAAACTATGAACATCTGTGTGAACTGAACTGTGAGTAAGCTCTTGTGAAATATGAACCTCCTAGTTTCACCTCAGCTCGCTGGGAAAAGGCAGAGGTGGTACCAGAAAAAAATACCAGGTACTACCCAGAATTTTTGATAATGGAAAACCAAAAAATGACAATACAAGTTGGGTAGAGCCGTACCATACCATGCAGTGCAAATTTGGATCCAGATTTCAAGTGTGCTGTAATGAAACAAACTAGCGTGCTTTGATGAAACAGGTATGCCATCCAACCACATTCATTTAAATTGGGACAACATATGTGCTGTACCTATGGGGATGTCACTTTAATTACCTTTAACGTTTTCAATGAGTGACAAAATGACAGCCGGGAATCCAAAAATAAACCACAGCGAGGCAGATATAACTCAATCAAGCATTACAGAAAATGCAAAAATTCGAACTTACTGATACTGAAACATAACTGATAAGATCTGTGCCAGGTAACAGAGTGTGTGGACCCTCACAGAAAACACTGATTCACTCTCCTGGGTGAAGCACAGCCCTAGGCCAGGCTGCACTGTATGGAAGCAGTTTGATTATGCAGCTGCCAATGATGATAAAGGTATTACATAACAGCTGAACTATAGCAAGTTGCCTCATGCAGACAGAGTGAGCAGGTATAGTACACAGAAGATAAGTCCCTCTCCAACTCATCTCTGAGGTAAATGTCACTCATACATGCACAGCATCATTAAAACAAATAGTTTAATAAATGATCTCCATCTGTACTGTCCTTCATTTTGAAGTCAGTGCAGTGTCAGCATGTATGCAGTATGATTTATGATGTGGAGCATACTTTCTCAGAACACCTGAGGTGGTTATAGTTATATAAGCTTGTATATCATGGTGCGGTCCTGCAAGGTTGCGCTCCTGTCCTACCCTTCATGACACTTTGGAAGAGTTTGTGAATTATGTCTCTAAATCTGCTGTTGCTGCATCAAATACAAACCTTTCACTCTCCAACACACAACTGCAGTTAGAGGTGATCAAGTAAACAATGTGAGACATTCTTTTAGGTGTTCATTAAGATTTCATAAGTATTGCTTATCATTCCCATGCTGCAGTGTTGCTGCACTTCATTTCCAGGTGGTCATCTGTCAATTATTTTATGTCTCCAGGACCACAGTGCTTGACACTAGGGCCCGATGAATGGTCAACACTTTGGTCCAGAGAAAGACATCCTAATAACTACTGGCTGGATGGTCTTAAAATGCTTTGTAAATATTTATGGCACCTAAAGCATTGCTTCTGTTGATTTTGGTAGCGCTATGATGTATCAGGTTTTCCTATGAAAAGAAATCCACCAAAATTCATATGTATCCCACATAATCATAAGGCTGTGATGATGTGACCAATCCGCTGACAGGAGTAAAGAAGTAAGTGGTCACCGTGAAGAGGCAGGTTGAGGTGCTGGATGTGTGTGTCACAAAACACAGGACTTTCCCCAGGAGACCGGTGTTCCGAATTTTGTGAATTTTGAGTCATTTTAAGTTACATTTAAATCCTGAACCAAACCACAGTAACTTTACGTTAAGTGTGGAAGCTGACATCAATTATGTAATGTCGTACAAGAGGACACTATTCGTATGATCTCAAACAAACCACTGTATGAGGATATGTTGATCAGGTGTAGCACCACCAGTAAGTTAATAGTTCCCGCTGGGCAACACTTTAGTCCATGATGAGGTATCTTGAAATTGTATTGACCAGATTCTCTACAAAAATTCCTAGATATTCTTAAAATGACTATATTGGCAATGTGAAAACAATGTGACAGTGTTAAAGATGTAGCTCATAGTGATGAATCAACAGAGAATTATATTTCCTCGGCCTTAAATTGATAGAGTTGAAGTTCTTTGCTTAGCTTTACAGCCCGTGACTTTACTGTTTTGGTCCACTGCTTTCATAGTGTAATTTTTAGCTGCAGCAGGAAGCAAATAAGTTCCAAAAACCCACTGCGCACAACTTCCACAACTCTTGAATGAATTGTCATGAATCTTGTACTACCGACATTCATGCTCCCCAGGGGATTAATCATGCTGAATTCAGCAATACTCTGACTTTGCTAGTTTAACCATGTTTTATTTTTTCCAGTGACATATTTTAACATTTAGAAGATGGATTGGCATACAATTTTGTCTAGACACTCATGGTTCCCTGAGGATGTGTCGTAAAAACCCACTGCATACTATCTACTGAGCAGCAGACAGACACAGTGACACACTAGCAGGTCAAATGTTGGTGCATTTAACAGCTAAAGAGATACAGAATTTCCCTCAGGAGCTGGTTGAGACCAAAAACAGAGCTAAAAGAAGAGATAATATTGGTTGTACATTCATTACTTGATCAGGAACATGACTCCAAATGAATGCTAATTTTGCTCCATAACTGCTGAATGTGCAAATAAGCAAACATTTGCTAACAACTTCAGAATTGCAGTTTAAAAGGCAATCTCGGAACCCATTTCATATTGCCTGACACTGACAAAGCTTCTGTGCGGCTACGGCTAATATTTCAGGAGATCCAGTGTAAGCCAGCGGATATCTGTGCCAAGACTTCCTCTTCCATGTGCCACTCATCAGCTTATCTCTATAAAAAGGAAGTAGCTCATTAAAAGCTAAATCATCGTCAGATAGCCGACAGGTTTCGAGATTATATTGAGGCCTATGCATTTTGCCTTTTTTTTGCTCTCCACAGGGACTGTTTACCTGCCGGCCAGGAAAGCCTGCTCAAAGTTGCTATGTGCAATGTCAGCACTATGTTTTTAGGATTTGGTTCCGTCACATTCGTTTTAACAAACTTGTTTGAAAAGACCAAAACAAGTTTAAAAACAAAACAGATTTTTTGTAACCTTCATATATTATTACTCTGTTGTAAAAATAGCGTTACATTTGCGCATTATGACTTGTTTGGGACTTGAATTTTGGGTGTTGGGACTTGTCAGTTTGATGTTTGACTCGACTCGGGACTTTCCCACCTTGACTTGCGACTTGAGTGCAAAACAGTGACTTCATCCCACCTCTGGGTTCCAAGATTGCATTTCGGCCAGTGCGTTTCACCTCCCTACAAAGACTTTTTACCTGCCGTTCACACTTGATTGGTCAATAGTATTCAGACTACAAATAGAAATAGAACACTTCCGATATCAAAATCATGTCCCATTGCCTAAATATTCTGCATTAATGTACAGATATCTGTTCATAACGATTACTTAAAAGGTTATGATAATGTCAGTGTTGTGTTAACTTGTTTATACCACTCCTAAACCACTCATCCCAGGTTTAAGGGGTCGGTATGCTTAAAATGAAGTGCTTGACTGGTAGTTAAACAGGTCCTATAAACATTGTTTTTTGTGTGTACCATGAATGTCTTAGGGGACAAACATTTCAAAAGTGTGCAAGATGAAAAAGGCTCTGCTTTACATTTCTTGAGACTATTGAAATAATAACTGTTTTGTAATTAGTGATCCAGGATGTTCCAGGAAGTTCACAACACTCACAGAAACAGACACAGGGGAGTGACTGTAGCAGTGCATGCAGCTCTCATTATTTTCTTAACCAGTGCACATTCAGGATGCATGTATTGTAGCTGGGGTGTGGTTCTTCTTTCTCAGCTCTCATTAACAGTCGCTGGTTTGATGTTGGTCTCATGCATTAACCATTCACACAGACGTACAAACACAAAATATGGTGGTTGTTCGGAACAATAATGCACACTCAAAGATTGTGTTTGTGTGCAAACACACACATACACACAAACAGATCTGCCCTCATTTTACTTGCAGATGACGGCAGCAAACAAATATGCAAGGCTCTTGTTCTACACTGCCATCGTCAAGTTCAGCTTTGCCTCCACCGTGCCAGTTTGCCCTCTGGCTATTGTAGTACTGGGTGTGGTTGCAAAAGATTAGAGCTGTAGAGAGGTGTATTCCAATAAATGACACATTGTCAGAATGCTGACAGATGCATCTTGTGCCACATTCATGTCTTGCAGAAGAAGCTGTAAGGTCATGGGCTATCTGCACCATGTATTTCTGTGTGTAGGTTGTAAGACAGTGACAATATTTAATATCTCTGCACTGTGTGTGCTGGTTATAAAATAAAACAATGGCTATGAAGTTATAGCGTTCACATTTAGCTTTAGTTGGAAGTTGTTTGCAATTCACCTCAGATGTTCAGGAGCTGTTTATGCCTCATCTCCCTGCATAAAACAGGGTCATTATATTTAAGTTACAATTGGGTCCTGTGTAGTCACTGATTATCTTGTGTGTATAAACATAAGCAGAAACGTAGTCTCTTCCCTGGTGATGCTTTCTACCATACCTACACTGCATGTATTTTTCACTTTTACTTGTTTCTAGGATTCTTGCCCTCACTTCAGGTCTTCAGCAAGTGAAATGTATGTTCACTTGGATTGAGATCAGTGGCCAAACATGACTACCGTTCGCTTGTGCTGTACATATGGGTCACTGATCACTACCTGCTGCATTGCCGCAAATTTGAATATACACAGAGGGAACATTGTCCTCATGAAAGTTAACCTAACAGCGCATCTTCCCAGTTCATCTAAGGGTGTGGCAACCATCGTAATCTTCCTTTTAAACACTCTAATAGAATTCCCCTCTGGCTTGATGGACTCGGTCCACTAACACTCCCTTGTAGTGACATTTGTAGAACAAGGTAATTCAGGCTGTGTGTATGTGAAAGAAGAGGGGAATAGGAGAACTGTGTGCAGATGTAGTCAGCACCACACCCTAATCATATAATTATATATTCACCGTAGCACTGCCTGTCTGACTATCAAGAGCTCAGCTTTAAAGGAAATGGCCACTTTAGAATGAAAATACAGACAGTACTTACTGACCCTCATGCCGACAAGAAGTCCAGTGTAGTTTTTTAATCCACAAAACTCGTTCGGGGTATCGGGGGATAACAGCTAGCCGGATTTTTCCATACACTTGAAGTGCATGGAACCAACGTCCAAATTCATTTTGAAAATGTAATAAAACTGCTAATGCATTTCAAAAACGAGTTTTGTGGATTAAAAAACTACACTGCTCAATCTGTATTAACATAAAAAGCAAGAGGCAAATGAAAAGAATGACACACTGAAAAGACAAAAAGTATATTATTATTAAGAAGAATTTGTTATTGAATCTATAATTTATTTCAAGAAAATTGCATTTGTGATGATAGGCATAGATGTGGTACAGATAATGATCAAATACAAAGTTGTTTAAAAAATTCAGTTTCAAATTAAACTTGTACGTGTATGCAGTGTTGAAACATGTCACACTCTTCAGCAGCTGCTGCAAACCATGTTCAGTGGTTTAACCTTTAGAGCATTGCCTAAAGGAGGTTTATACAGACAAACAATCTGACCTTTATAAGATAACATGCCCCTACTGGAAAAATGTTTTACCAGGTGACAATGGTACTATATAAATGAACAACTGGGAGAAGAGCATTCTATCTTCAGTATTTAGCCTCAGCAGATGTCTTCTGAGCTCAGGTGGCACCAATAACATGCACCAAGACAAGTCAAAACACATACAGCTGCTATGGTGGCATAAAGATATTCATTCATATTGAGCTCGCTCTTGTGTTTACTAAAGATTCCGAAGGCATGCAAGTTCAGTGGGCTCATTTTACACTTACAGTGAATCAGGGTGGTTTTGTCACACCTAAGTAGCCTATCTCTGCGGGCAGAAGACTGCTAATGTTCTTATGTTCAATTAGTAGGACCTATGTGTTTAGGATCCCAATCGGTCCCAAATGTGAGAGCGTTTTATGTGTCAGAGTTGTGTTGGATATGAAACAGAATTGGGCTCAGTGTGTTCACTAATGTTGTTACAAATTAGGTAATTTACAAGGTACTGGATGTAAACATATTTTGGCAAAGCTCATTGGTTCTGTCAATCAGTGAAACAAGTAAGTTTACTATCCCAAGAATGGACACATCCCTTTGAGCACATACAATACATAGTCAGCTACATACATCTGCAGGCCCCATCAGAGCTTGGATTATATTTGTGGATGGTTTTCCCAGAAACTATTCATCAAATGCTCTATGCCTGTTTATGGCTCATTTAACAACAAGTAGAGATGTTTATCACACTTCATGATGAATGCCCTACAAAACTATTCAACTGTTTTATGACAGCTTCCAACTCAGAGGTGGCTACTTATGGCTCCTTAAAACACTTAATGGATCTCTTCATTCCCAAAATGTGATCAATTCTTCACTCCATGTTATGTAAAATTTGGAAAGAAGATGGTGCTTTTCTCCCATTCCTCTGAGGTAAACGAAAAATCCAAAAAATGTAGAAAATTCATGATGAACTGAAGTAAATGGGGACCACGCTAAACATCATTCGTTCTTGCTATAACATTACAATACTAGAAAAGCACTCAGAAAGTGCAGACCTCTGCCAAGTAGGTGATATTCCCTCCCCCTCTGCATCAGATTTTGCAGCCTGCATCACAATTAGGTTATTTGCATCACTATCATTATTAGGTTATATATGCCTTCACCATGGGGCATCACGGTGGTGTGGTGGTTAGCACTGTCGCCTCACAGCAAGAGGGTTGCCGGTTCAATCCCGGGTGTGGGAGCCCTTCTGTGCGGAGTTTGCATGTTCTCCCCGTGTCAGCGTGGGTTCTCTCCGGGCACTCTGGCTTCCTCCCACAGTCCAAAGACATGCAGATTGGGGAGTAGGTTAACTGATAACTCTAAATTGTCCGTAGGTGTGAATGTGAGTGTGAATCTCTATGTGTCAGCCCTGCGATAGTCTGGCGACCTGTCCAGGGTGTACCCTGCCTCTCGCCCGATGTCAGCTGGCATAGGCTCCAGCCCCCCCGCGACCCTCAAGAGGATGAAGCGGTTAGAAGATGAATGAATGAATGAATGCCTTCACCATGGAGACACTGTGGTGTATTCATTTTGTTTTTATTTTGTACCAACACAGAATATAATATGTTTTTTTGTATTTTTAACTTTCTTTTTTTCCAACACAGAAAATTAATTTCAACTCTAGAATTACAACAATATTTAGCAAGTAGAACAAGCTGTGCTTTCCAGCCACCAGATGGCTATTTTCACCGTCTTTAGAAATTGGAATTGCTGCTGAGGCTGTCAGACGATAGACTTTTTTATTATTTTATCCACTTTGCTTCAACCGATCACCACCAAAATTGTATCATCTGTCCCTTGTCCCATTATCCACCTTTCCTGAAAATTTCATCAAAATCTGTTCATAACTTTTTGAGTTATTTTGCAGACAAACAAACAAACAGACAAACAGACCAACGCCGGTGAAAACATAACCTCCTTGGAGGAGGTAATAAAAAACCTCTGCATATTAACAGTATAGACCTGTTACTCGTCCATGCCTGAGACTGTTTATGTGGACTGTTTTAATTAGCATTTTAGCGGCTGGAGGTGCCTTTTTGTAATTGTTTTTAATGAGAATAAGGCTTTTTGCTCACTGTTTTTTGCTTTGTGACACACCTGGCGTTTCTGCGCATTTTTGCCATAGCGCTCTGAACTCCTCGAGTTGAAAAATCTTCAACTCAGAGCAGAAAAACGCTCCACATCATCTCTTTTTTCGTCATCTTTTTTCCCATTGTCCAGTCGGATGATTTGAGAGGTGGGTCTTCTGTGGTAGTCATGACAACAAGTTTACAGTTGGTAAACAATGCAGGAGAAACTGGTGGGTAGTGGTTGCTGGATACCCAGAGCTATACATCCCAACGATAGATGGCAGGGTGTCAAACTGCCCTTGAGTCATCCTAAAGTATGCCTGGAAATGGCCATCATCGAGGTGAAACCCTGGTGTACTTGTAATTGAGAAGCGTAGATCTAAACAAAGCAAATACAACAATACAGGGGCAACTTTTTTTTCTCAGTAGATTATTTCAAACAGCACCCTAAACCAAATCAGGCCACTACTTGTGTTTAAGAGATGACATTGTTCTTCTGCAGTGTATCTAAATGGGCTTGACTCAACTGATGTGACCACTAAGGTGTGGCACACAGTGCATGACTACATGTCTTTGTCCTGGCAATGACAAACAGTAAAATAAATTTTTCCACAGCACTGAAGGTTGCCATCAAGTTCAATCCCTGATAAAGTAAAGCATCAAAGTACAACGTAATATGATACCAGTGCTGTCTTAATTGCCACTAAAGATTTTGAAGAAGTTTTGCACATCAGATTCAATTCATCCTCATTCAATTAGTCTGTCTTTGCAGCAGTTTCTCTTGCCAAGTTTCAGGAGAGTAAACTCACATCTCAGGGTTGGTTCTCACAGAGAAAATGTGCTCGTGAAAATTCCACTGCATGCGCTGACTAGAAAGTCTGAAATGTCACCTGTCATATCATATGAGATTATACAATCCTGTACAAGATCTGTGTGTGCGTCTGCCTTTAAAGAAAGGTTAAAAGCTTCCCTTTCATGATCCAGTGACATTCAGTGAAAAGTAATGATACACTGTACACTGTGATTGTCAGTTTTTCTGAAAAGGTTAATCATGTCATAGGGTGGGGTCATCATTTTGACACATCAACAATTGTTTTTGCAGCAGGGATCTGCTTCTCATATAGTATAGCTACACCTTATGGAGCCAAAATGTGCTTGTACATGTTTTATAGCTTTCAATACAGATAATCATGTTGTTTACACGTCTACATTCAATACTATGTGCTTCAGGTTGTGGACACAGATCCTTTGTGTTATACTGAGTGTTTAACAGGACTGCTGTTCAAGGCTTCCATGTAAGATGAGGTAGCCATGTTATGGCTTATTTCCATTTTTAGCAAAAGGTTTAACTGCGTCTTCAGTTTTTACTCACCCACTGTTTCTGATCGCTAGATCCCAAATTTTCCCAAATTGTTCACTATATTTTGGTGATGTATGAAAGCCGCTGTTAAACTTGTGTGGTCTAAGATCCACCTCATAACAGTGGTCTGAGGTTCACTTCTTGCAGGCTGTGGTGCAGTTCCCTGGAATCTGCACCAAATGTGGTACCCAGCCACTCCCCAAACAAAATGTTGAATAACATTAGATTGCCATCACCTGTCAGCACTATGTATCAGTTTAGGCCTAGTGTACCCTCCCTTTAATACATGAAGAATGACTAGGTCTCTTAGCCTTTTGTATGGTGTCGTGGCCGACAAGAGCAAATGTGCCACGGTAGCCCAAAACATTACTATCAGGAGAAACACACATAAAAACACACAAACATCAATACAAATGCAACAAAAAACGCAGCATATCCAGTGTGCTAACATGCTAGGCTACTGATGTACTGTATATCACTACGTTAGTAACAGCCATACTTATGTAAAGGATGTTTTTTTCTAAACCTATCCACGTGCTTTTGTTGCCTAAACTTTAAAGTATTAGTATTATTTTGAAAAAGACTGGATGCATGTAACGAGCAGAAACAGTACATTTCCTGTGAAAATGGAAGTTTATTTTGAAAGACACAATGCATGTAAAAATCCTAAATTGACAACTTGGGGGGGGGGGGGTCTCTCCTGAGTTCACTCTCAGGTGAACTGTGTTTGCAGTTAGTGTATTTGTTTTGGCTTTCTGCAGCACGCTTTTTTATGTGCAGCATGTTTCCGGATTTGTTTTTGATTTTCATGTGTGTTTTTAAATTGTCATCATTTTAGAAGCTGCAGCACCTTTCTCCTAATAGAAATGTTTTGTGCTGTTGTAGCATGTCTGTCCTGTGGACCAAAAGCAATAAAGTTCTCAAATCAAAGCATGCCAAGTGCTCTGTAGTTGTAAAAAAAAATTGTTTCATGAATGTAAAGTAGATGGTTGTGTTGCACAATCAATTCAATTGGATAGATTCTTGTGTATGAAATAAAACCATAGTGGTAACCTGCCCTCCCAATCAGCGGACACAAACCAGCCCTGCGAGGTCCGCAAACACCGTCACTTCGCTCAGTACGACACATGCAGGCCTGCCACAGCCGTCCTGTTCAACATGAGGGAATTAAGCTGCTGATCATGTTTGGTAGTGCCTCTCTTTTATAGTCATGGCAGCACATGCATTTTTTCTTGGGTTTGTGCTCCAAAGGTGGCAGTGCGCTGTGGCTGGAGACCAGTCAGATGCACCTGTAGTCAATGTCACAGATATGAACATATTCTGATATGCATTTCCCCCAAAACATGTTGAGCTAAAGCAAAGACACATGATGATACAGTATGGTGCACATGAAGAGAGAGAAGTGAGAGTGAAGTGCTGGCATTTTATTCTGGGGTGTGACTCAGTTATGCCCTGCAGCTCATTTCGATGCTTCTTCAGTGCAGAGACTGGGAAGCCAACACCTATGTCAGAGCTGCTGAGATGAGTTTCAACAGGTATCAACTGTTCCGATTCTCAGTCTGAATGAGGAATCTTGTCGACTTTTAACTCCTGATGTTCTTTTAGCTGCAAGCTAACACTAATGCAAGAGAGATCCAAGTTGAAAATGACCTTTTGAAAGATGAAACATTTATAAATGTGTGATAAACATTCGGAATGTGTGACTAAATTGAAAATTCAGTGATCATAGCAATCTATTCAAAGACATAGAGTGGTATGAGTATTGAAGATAGTATGAACTGTGCCCTCAAGCACCAACAAACTGCAGGCATGAACACATAAATATACTGGATGATGGATTTAATCAAATACCTCTGGAATTCGAGACTAGTTTCTTTGTATAGTTCTTTACCTGTTTGTCCTTAGATCACTTTATTTTTCTCCTCCACTCACCTGAAGACACATTTGTGTTCTCCTTGAAATTAGCCTTCTGTTTCACTGTATGAGCTCTCCTCTCTGTGTATCTATCAAATTCTGTGCAAAAGGTACAGTAAGTACTTTGCTGCCTGCAGGAACCTCCTGCAAAACCAGTTTCTTCTTGGTTATCAAGTCATTTATGCACTTGATGTTACTACTAAATCTAAAACCACTTTTACTGTTGGTGCTATTGTTTTAGAAAGTGCACCCCCACCTACAAACACCACTAACTATTTCTCTTGAATTTATCTTTTCTTTTGTTCCCTGTTATTTTTAAATGAAATGTGCCTCGTCGACCATCTCGTTGTCACTCTAACAGCATAAACAGTCCCAGATGACATTCACCAAGCATGCTGTTATACCCCATATGTTCTGTTCTCTGCCAGGTCGTAGGTTTCATGTCATCAGTGGTGGGGACACACATTAGGCGGGGGTCAGGGGAAATTTTGAGCATCCAACACTTCATTTCCTGCATTCTGGTGAAGTTGTATGCACCAATTTATGGTGAAAAATGTGTTTTTTAAGATTATTTTTGGGGCTTTTTGCCTTTATTATAGGACAACTTGAGAATGACAGGAAACGGGGCAGAGAGAGGGGGGATGACACGCAGGGTTGTAGGTTGGAACCTAACCCAGACCGCTGCAAGAACTCAGCCTACATGGGGCAGACACTCCACCAGTTGAGCTAGAGGTCGCCTGGAAAAAAAAGTTTTTAATGTAAAGAAAACCACAAAATTCAGTTGAAATATCATGAAATATAATGCAGTGAGGCTCTCAGGCATTCTGTGTTTCATTCAAATATTTATTCTGCTTTCGACTGACTTTTGTCATTTAATGTTATCTCTGCTGAGTCAACACACATGTAGGCATAGTTTACTTTTCCATTCTTCTTTGTGTCTTTTGTTAAGGGAAGTTGCCTCTTTAAATGTGCACGTGGCACATGGTTGCACGTGGTTCATTCATTTTAATACATTTATAAAGCCATTCAGCAAGATATCTGCTCGTGTTCAAAACTGTCTGAACATTCAAAACTTATCCCACATATCCGTGCTCTCTGAGAAGTCCAGAATAAAGTAATTATACTTTGAGAAAATAGTTGTTATATTATGAAAACAAAGTTCATTCATAATGAAGTCATAATGATTTAAGAAAAAAGTCTACCTGCCCTATAGTGCATGACCTTATCGCTCTGGTGATATAGTAGTTTCCCCTTCACACCGTCTGACAGACACAGAACCCTGTTTGGCACTCTCTCTGTATGAGGCAAAGTTTTAGTGGCTGTGCACTGCTCTCCATGTGCTGTATTTTGGTGCACAGTGAGAATGAGGATAATGCCAACAAGTTTGCTCAAATATTGGTAGGGACAATTCTGTCCTCCCAAAATA
>NC_065521.1:14755667-14885313 GCF_006386435.1 Epinephelus moara | reverse complement strand
ACCTAAAAGGATAATCTACCATAATCTACTGTAACAGGAGCATCAGTGACCCGTTTACAGGTAAAAAAACAAAAAACAAAAACAGTTGTCTACCATAATGTTACTCTCTACATTTTGAAATAAACAAATTATAAGCATGACCAAGACACCTAAAAGTAAAAACAAGGCCCTTTTACAAGGAAGTGCGCACTGTACATACTGTAAGTGAATGGTTTTTCTGGTCAGAAAGGTAATGCCCTCATGCCCCACCAGAGGGCGCGTGAGGCTTAACCTCAGCATAAGTCAGTGGAAGTGTTGTCACTCTGGTATTGTAGGGTCCTACACGTTACCAAACAATCATCACTGTATATATTTATGACAAATACCAAAGAAAATTACCAGGCCACTTTGAGGCCATCTCTTATTTGGAGCAAACTTATATCTCACATACTAAAATACTGCACTCATATACACTCACTGGCCACTTTATTAGGTACACTTGTTCAACTGCTTAGTTACGCAAATAGCTAATCAGCCAATCACGTGGCAACAACTCAATAATTTAGGCATGTAGACATGGTCAAAACAACCTGCTGAAGTTCAAACTGAGCATCAGAATGGGGAAGAAAGGTGATTTAAGTGACTTTGAACGTGGCATGGTTGTTGGTGCCAGACAGGCTGGTCTGAGTATTTCAGAAACTGCTGATCTACTGGGATTTTCACACACAACCATCTCTAGGGTTTACAGAGGATGGTCCCAAAAAGAAAATATCCAGTGAGCGGCAGTTCTCTGGGTGAAAATGCCTTGTTGGTGCCAAAGGTCAGAGGAGAATGGCCGGACTGATTCAAGATGATAGAAAGGCAACAGTAACTCAAGTTACCACTCGTTACAACCAAGGTCTGCACAAGACCATCTCTGAACTAACAACACATCTGACCTTGAAGCAGATGGGCTACAGTAGCAGAAGACCACACCAGGTGCCACTCCTGTCAGCTAACAACAGGAAACTGAGGCTACNACCCATCTTCTGATGGCTACTTCCAGCAGGATAACGCACCATGTCACAAAGCTCAAATCATCTCAAACTGGCTTCTTGAACATGACAATGAGGTCACTGTACTCCAATGGCCTCCACAGTCACCAGATCTCTATCCAATAGAGCACCTTTGTGAATCTGCAGCAACTGTGTGATGCTATCATGTCAATATGGACCTCTGAGTCTCTGAGGAATGTTTCAGCACCTTGTTGAATCTATGCCACCAAGAATTAAGACAGTTCTGAAGGCAAAGGGGGTCCATCCTAGCAAGGTGTACCTAATAAAGTGGCTGGTGAGTGTACAAAACTCATGCGCAAATAACATCAAGTTGATGTTCTGAATAGTCTTTGGAACCTACAGTATTTTTATCCTGTACATCTACATTGTACCATTATTTAATATGCTAAAATACTCTGTTTTCCTACTTTCCTATCAAGAACCATCATCACCCATCTTCTTCCTCCTCCCTAAAGAATCTTTGCTATGATGTACTGCTGCCCTCTAGTGGTTGATCATTCTATGACACTTTGTGCCTGTTACATTTTATAGTATCCATCTTTCAGTTAATTCATTCTATTCAATTACTCATTCTAACATCATTAAAATAGCCAACAAGGTGCCATTTTCTACAATGTTTTATTTGAAAACAAGTGAGTATGTTCCAACTGTAAAAACAATGATCAACAATAAAATCCCACATCTTTCCAAATGACTCCAAAAGTGACATTGCACCATAAACCATTTACATACTCTTAGTATGTTACACAGAATCATACAAAATGAGAAGTGCACTCAGAGAGCGCAGACCTCCACCAAGGCCAAATGCCCTATTTTGCAATCTTTAGGAAACTGAAAAATGATTTGTGTATCTAAAATTCATATCCGATCCAAAATTTAATGGGTTCTTCTCTGGCTCATGCTACACCCTGCCACCGAGTTTAATGAGAATCAAGCCAGTAGTTGTTCCTTAATCCTGTTGACAAACACACAAACTAAACTGAAAAACACAACCTCCTTGACGAAGGTAATGAGACACAAACAATAACCGTCCTTGTAAAGTAAGATAAAATGTAACAAAGGCTTTTTTTATGTGTTATTTTTCTACTATGTTTTTTCATGTAAGTCACGTAACAAACACACACCCATTTTTGAGCGTATGTCATTTCATTACCATCTACTTTACAGTAGGCAATGAAATAAATATTTTGAAGAAGGTGCAAGACCAATTTATGAATTTATGGGCAGCTATTGGCAGAGATGGAATATAATATGGAATATAATATTCATAACTAAGTTTTCACTAGTTTATAATCACCTGAAACTATGAATCGTTGTGTTCTGGTACCTTAGAATGAGCCGTTTATATCTACATACGGAGCTGGTCTCTTTTACAGAGGTTGTGAGGTTTCACAGTAGCATGGAATGTGCAAACCAAATGCTGACTCTTGATAGCGCCAATTGCCTTTTGGGGTCAGTCACCATAGTTCTCCTACACACTTGGTACATGGGAGAAGTTTCACTTGATTGCAATCTGCAACCTCACCACTTGATGCCGCTGTCAGTACATTTTTGTACTTTTTAAAAAGAGAAGACATCATTTTAAAAATAATTGGTTTCATGTTTTGGATAAAATTTTAGGTGTAGGCCAACTGCTCCTTCTAGTCAACCTAGTGTCTAAATATTACAGAATAACAACCCGTACAGGCCACCACACCAAGTGCAGCTGCCCTTTAATAAATTGCATTTTAATTGTAAGACATATCAGATGCCTCAAAAAATATTCTGATGCTGTTTGGTATTTGTTTCTAAGAGCTTGGCAGTGTTGTTGACCTTTACAGTTTGTATATGTATTATAGCCCAACACTGGGAGGCACCAGAACATAACAGCGTTCTACATGGCTGTCTGTCTGGGGTTGTCAGGGTCGAAGGTCATGATCTCCATGTGGATGAGACCTAATTGGATACAAAAAAGGAAAGCAGCATTAAAAAGTGTTACAGTGTAGATTTATTTTAAGTGAGAAACCTCTCAGATTCAACCCTGACAGTTTCACACCAAGTATTGATCTTCACTTTACTGGGTATTGTCTGCATCGTAAAACTTACTCTTCCACTCTCCAACGGCGAGCTCCAGGCTCTCGAAGGAGTCGTCATAAGGTTCAGAGTCTGGCTCGCTCTCTGGATCATGATACTCAGCCAGGAAAGGGTGCGACAGTCCCTGCTTAGCTGTCAGCCTTGTCTCTGGGTCCAGCACTAACATCCCCTCCAATAGGTCTACAGCTGGACGCATCATCATAGAAAACAGATTTTTATTTTTCACCGTTACTTGGCCATGAAAGTCATGTTTCCTGCTTTTTGACTCAAAGCTCATTTTCCAGTTAAATCTCCTGATTCACTCAAGTGACGAGGAATAACGAGGTGGGTAAACCTTTCGTATACAAGACTTTTCGGGGCACAGAGGTAGAGAAAATGTTCCAAGGACATGCAAAGAGGTAAATTCAAAAGAAATTGTGATATATTTCAATGAAAAGAAACGCAATGAATTTGAGTTTCAAGTCAACAAGGAAAGACGGTTCAGCTCACCATTTTTATCCATGGACAGAAACACCTCCCTGAAGTTTTTCTTCTTTTGGGGAGGAAGACCCTGCACATAAGACTGTGCCTGGAAAACAGTTATGGGTGGCCACAGTCCAAAGCATAAGCTTACAATACAGACAAACACATGACAAAAATAGTATGGGAAAAAATTCAACGTCATTTTCCACTTATATTTGGAAATAAACTCTGTCTTTATACTGTAAGTTGGCTAAATACCAAATATGAAAGCTACAAAGTGCTGATGTTAGGGAGCAACACAAGGCATGTAGACAAAACTTACATCTTTACTTTGCATCTTCTGGACCAGCGAGGAGTCTGGTGTTCCTGTCAGACGGAGGATCTTCTTCAGCTGATCAATACCTGAACAGTCGGGTTCAGGAAGCCTCCACAAGCATTGACGGTGCAGGTTGCCATTCATTTTGCATACATGACATAGCTTTACTACAAAATATAGCAGCTGCTTTTTCTCCTTTCATTTTTGTAATTGGGTTTTTTGAATAATTTTTGTAACACTGGATGAAAGAAAAATCTAACTTTAGGGGTACATGAAGGATCAATAGGCTCATTTCAATGGCATTTCTAATTAAAGGGACACCCCAGTGATGTAGGAATGCACTTCAACAAAGATGGCCGAGATATCCTGATTTTTGCTCCCTGGTATGGACCAAGCTCCAAAAACATTAAATTCTACATTTCACATAAATCAACCAATAGCATTCTTTAATTTCACCCTCCTTTTTTGGTTAATCTAAAATAATTTTTAAGCCACACCTTCAATTTATAATGAAGGCACGTTACAAAGCCCGAGCCAGAAAACTCAGATGAAATGATTTTTGAGATTTTTCAAAATTCTCCTTGTAGTACCCAGTTATGTAATAATTTCCCACAACTTAAATAATGACTGAAAATGTTATAAAATTTGTAAACCTGATCAAGAAATGTAATAAAACCAGCTAATGTAATGACTAAACCAATAATATGTCCTGGTATTGTGATACCTATTTTTTAATTCATAATGACAATAAATTGGTACATTTTTCATTTGTACTTCAAGTTTAAATAAGGGGCCAGAGAGCAAAACAAAGCATCAAAACAGACCTTGTGTATCAAAAGAATAAATGCCGGGGAGGATCCTCCAGACCCCCGACAGAGGGCCATGCTAATCATTTATATATTAAATATTAATGTTTCTTTATTAAGTGTCCCCTGGACTCCTGTTATATTGTAAAACTGGCCCTTGGGCAAAGCAAGCTGACAATCCCTGCTCTAGGCTTTACGCAAAATTTTAAATTTATAACAGATGGCAAGCAGTACATTATCATCAGGCAAAGATGCATTAAACTAAAATCCCTATCAATGGGAAATGAACCGCTCATACCCATGCTGACTGGTCGTTGTGCAAGGAGTGGATCTTTGATCAGGCGCCATTAGAAGATGACAAAAGCTGCAGAACACAGCTAACTTGACGATGAGTGTCCCCTTTGCCTCGCTTATGACATTTCTGCATGGGTTAAGGGGAGTTTATGAACTGAAATATTGACCCATAAATACCAATAAATATCTTACATAAATAGATACATACAAACAGTACAACCAAACTGCCTTAAAAGTCCTGGGAGGGTAACAACAACAGGAAGTTGGTAGAGGGGAGTTTGGTGGTACTGTTCAAATATATTTATTGACTGTTATTATTAACAAGAGATCTAGTAACGGAGACAGCAATTTAGCTTTAATATGTGTCTTTGGTTGGGGTTAGATATGTGATTTTACCTACAGCTCTTTTGTAATATTATTACAATATCAGTCAGGACATTTTATTACATTATTGGTCAAGTAATTACATTACTGGGTTTTATTGCATTTTCGATCAAGTTGATTGCAAACTTTCTTATATTCTGAGGAAATTATTACATTTTTGGGTGCTGCACTCCCTCAAGAGCCAAAGAGTAAACTCACCTTTGTGTTTAAAATGTGTGTGATTTCAACAAGTTCTGTATTTTAACAGCAGGGTCTCATAGAAATATGTGAAATGGACGCAGAGTCTTAACAATACTGGTTACGTAGTGATGGGTATGAAACGTGTTAAAATTACATGCTGGCGACATGAATGCAAAGTCAATGAGGAGCTTGTGGTCAACACGCAAATTTTTAGTAGTAGTATTAAGAGCGAAAAATTCCTCACAGGGCAACAGAGGTGGTGGTGGATGTGTCAAACAAACATGGACTTTCAACCAGAAAATTGCGGTTTGTGTCCTGTGTGAAACCTGAAGTCTATGTAGTTACACTACTTTACCCTAGGGGTGGGCGATATGGCCCTAAAGTAATATTACGATATTTCAGGGTATTTTGCAATATTTTTGACAATATGACAAATTAGTAAGAAATATTTTCTTATTAATTTAAGAACGTAGAATTGCAACAAAATAAGTGATATAGTTTCACATGTCAACCTAACAGTTTATCTTCAAATATTCAGTAAAAACTAAAATAATCTCTCATGTCTTTAGTTTTGTAAACAATAACATCAACTCAGAGTGAGTTCAGATTACGTATACAATATTAATAGTACAACATAAAATCTACCACAAATTACAAATTTAATCAGCTCCCAATCACAAAAAAATGTACCCTGGGATCTTTATTGAAAAATCAACAAGCAATTTCCTTCTCGTTTAGCAAATCCTAAATTATTGACTTTTTTTTAAATTTTCACCTGTATTACGAAGCCAGTTCAACTTACCCAAGATATCTTTTCGTTATCTGGTTTGACTAAATGATCTTTCCATTTGTTAGAAGCTCTGTTTCAAAACCAGTGGAAATAGAGCTTTGAAACAATGAAGTGATCCCGGTAAAAAGAGAACCAGCTTCGTAGTACTGAAAACCCAGAGTTAACCCAGAAGTTATCTCGCTAACTTCAAACCCTGCTTTGTAGTAAAGGCCTCTGGACCTTTATGCTCTGCCATTTCTCCTCTAATCATCACACTATAACCTGTGACAGGCTGTTATGCTACCATAACTATTGCACATATATGTAGTTTTTTGTCGGGCTGCGAGTGTTATGTAGGTTTATATGTCCGAAGTTTTATGACAAAATCAATTGACGACACCAACTCCTGTGTACGCACAGTGAGAGAGGAGAGGGAGAGACACTGCTGCTGCCAGGGGAGCCGCTGAATTAGTTCCCTCTGAGCAGTAAGTCACTAGAGTCTGACGTACATATAGGTACTTTATTTAACAACGCAAAGTACAAACGTTCACACCCCATCTGATTTATTTTAACCGAAAACATAATCTTTTCCTAAACTTAACCAAGTACTTTTTTTTGTTCTCTAAACCTAACCAAACTGTGACCGTTTCACAAAGAAACTGACCGTTCATAGTAGAAATTGCATTGGTCTTTTTTGTGTGTTGCCAGCATGTACTTTTAACACATTTCATGCCCACCACCATTAAATGTGTTGTTAAGAGGTCTTGTCCATATCACATATTAATGTGAGACTGTGTTGATTTTAAACCCTAAACATGCCAGGGGAAGTATGAATTTCTGGCTCCTATAACTGAGCATACACAGCTTTATTATAACACCGTGAGCTGAACGTGTGAGGATACTGTCATGTCCTGGGAAAAGCACTTGGCCAGTAATCATCTCAGCCAGGATACAGGCAGCTGACCACACATCCACTGCAAGGGAGAGAATTTTAATAATAAAAATGTCATACTTTGTCGTAGCATACTTCAATTTTCTGTCATATTTTAAACAAACTGAAATGACTCTTTGTATTAAAGGAAGGTAATATTATTACCTGTTTGACTGTAGTGCATCCAGTTGAATATGACCTCTGGTGCTCTGTACCAGCGCGTCACAACATAACCAGTCATTTCACTCTCTGTCTGTCTTGCCAGGCCAAAATCCAGGATCTGAGAAGAGTTACCATTAGGTTCACTATTAGGAAGCTGACGTGATGTCCATTATAGCCTTAAGTGATTTTTCATTTTTCTGTTGCCTTTGCTGTTGCCTATTTCAATTCACTTTTGTTGACTCCTTCATGAATAAAAAAGTTAAATGTATAATATTTTCATTCATAAAACCAAAACCAATCATCATCTTGACCTGAACAATTTAATATACATCTACGCTATATTTTTTACACTTACCTTTAATTCACAGTTCTCATTTACAGCAAGGTTACCGGGCTTCAGATCCTAAAATCCAACCACAACAGCTTATTCAGTAATACAAAGCTTATTATGGCTTGAAGTTAATATACTCTGAAATGGGTAAAGCAATGGTTAATTTTAGAAAACACACTTAACCGCTTTCTTGCTGAGAGTTAGATGAAAAGACTGATACCGCTTTTTTGTATGGTACATATGAGGCCACAGTCAGCAGCCCGTTAGCTTAGCTTGGCATACAGAGTGGAAACAAGGGGAACCAGCTAGACAAGCTCTGTCAAAAGGCCACAAAATCATCATTGCAGCACCACTAACACTCACTAATTAAAGCTCCAGGAGTTGTGTCCTCACAGGTTAGTCACAGGGTTCACACACCCTCCACCTCTGAACAAAACACAGGTGATTCCTGAATGTATAGGCTACATTTATCAGCCAGCTAGGAACACATCATGTAGTTATATATGAGGCTTGGAGTTACAGGGAGACACGTTTCTCCTCTTTTGACACAGGCTTGCCACCTCCCACCAACTCTAACACGTTCCAGACCGGTTTGTAAACTGAACGCACAGAGACTGTTAATTCATATTAAACCTCCTTCAAACTCCCTGAAAGATAGCAAACAGGTCGAACCCCAAAATGTTCCTGATAAGTAACAAAGCATTGCTGGGACTAGTACCTGTAAAGTAATAACATTGTTTCAAAATGTAATCCCTTACAACTCTTATTATTGAAAAGCAGAGGTGTGGACACAAATCTGATGACTATAGACTAGACTTGACAAAGTCAAAAAAGAGACTTGCATCCCAACTTGGACTTTAACACCGGTGACTCCGCTTAGACTTGAAAGAAAAAAAGATTAAAAAGTATGTTATTTCAAAAGTGTACCACAAATCAACTAATTTCCCTTAATTTGCAGATGATCAGCTTTGTGGGAACCAATCCGACAGCATCCAGTCAATTTCAGGAGAGAACCATGAAGAACTGACATTAAAGTACTGTGTGCCAGTTGGAAAAACTCATGCTAAAAAAACAATTTTGTTTGTGTACAAAAAATAATGTAGCGGTCATAAAAAATGGAATTGCAGAATGCAAAATGTGCAGGTCAAAAATGACAGACATATCAACTTCCAAAAACTTGTTTTAACAAATAGTTACAAAATGTAAATGTATTAATAATTTTTGTATTTTTTTTATTCAAATTTTTCAAGAATTAGCATTACAAACCAAGTCTATATTATATCTAAGTCCAAGTGATTCCAATGGTTCCTGCCACTTCTGCAGGAAAAGATCAATACAATGTCCTTTGTTTCTTCCAAAGTCACAACCTCAGAGACCAAAGATTGCCACATAGAAACAGAAGGAGGGTTGTCCCTGACCTATTTCACCATGATGGCTGTCCTCACCAGCATTAAAAGCGATTAAACCACTTCCTAATGTTGTTAAAGAGAGTCAGGGATATGTCCAAGCAGACATGAAAGTGGATTTGCTGACTCCTGTTGACCTGTTGCTGTACTGATGTTTGTGCATACCGCCCTCTAGAATAACTGAATTTTTTTGCATTCCCACAGGCAATGTAACCCAGTGCCTACATGAGTTTTACATTTGGGACAATTTGGTGAACTTCCAGCTTCATACTTACTATAAATATGCCATGATATATAAATGTTATGTAGGATATTGTATTGTAACACTTTCTATTGCAGATCGAGATTCTGGAAGGCAACCCCAGGATCTCATGACACATCATGATCTATAACACATTTGAGCAAGGTGCACCAAGATGTCTTTAACAATGCAAGCTTGTCCAAGTTCAAATTAATATCTCAGCTCATATCTCATATCTCACCTTGTGATCCAGAAAAAAACTTCTCTAGCATTTGGAAGTCATTTGAAAATTCCAGCGAGTTGGCTTTCAAATACACATAATGTCATGTTTAGGACTCGAAATTCAAAGTGTAGGACTTGGGACTTGGAGCTCGAGTGCAAAGACCCGAGACTTACTTGTGACTTGCAAAACAATAACTTGGTCCCACCTCTGCTGAAAAGAGCAATCACATTGCTTAGAAAACTGGGGAAATATGCTTGTTTGTTTAATCTCTCCAAAACCAAAGTGTAAAGTTAACGTTATGTGTGAGATGGAGGGCAGTCCAGGAAGTTACTGTTTCCCCAAAATATATGCTAAGCCATGTATAGCCTTTGTATTTTATCTTAACTCTCATCAAGAAAGTGAGTAAGTGCAATGTCAAAATCTCGATCTATTCCCTCAAGTGTACAATTCAAGTAAACACACAGTGATTATTAGTGAGACAAAGACTATAGTAAGTGGTGTATTAAAAAAAATCAAATCAAACACCAACCCGATGAATGATCCCCGCAGAGTGAATATACTGTAAAGAAGAAAACAGATGTAAGAGCATAGTATAAAACAGCACAAATGGACAAACTGCACATACACAAAGTGTAGGAGCATACAGACTTGTATGCTTCTGGCTCTCTAAATGGCATGGTGTTGACTTGTGGATTTTAAAAATACACATTGCACATCACAAAGTCTCTACCCGCAGCCGGCTGTGAGGGCTATGTTTTGTGTATTTTCCAGCCACACAGATAAGAAGGGGAAAACATCTCGGGATCAAAGGAGCTTGAGGCCTAATTCAAAGACAAAGGGGAATTTCCAAGAAGTTAGTCTTGTTTTCCGGTTTTAAACGTGCTTTCGCTTTCGTTTCCATTGAGCAATCTTGGTTACACATTGTCTAGCAATAAGTGGAGACGCATAAATAAGTGTGAAGCAGTCTGTAAACTGAATATATTATACTTGATATGCCGTTAAGACATCTGACCTTGTGTAAAGGGAGAGCAGGGTAGGATGAAAGATGAGAGGTCACCACATTGCTCTGCCAACCTGCCTCCTTGTACTTCCTTTGATTATAAATTAATATAATGTAAAATTATGCATCCTGCACTTAATAAATACATACCTTCGTCAGTGCTCAGAATAAATCTGTTGTTGTTGATCAAGCCTCATACAAGCCCCAAAGCCAAGAGAGATTCCAAAACAGCTTAATAAATAAGTTCTGATGTGATTTTTTTAAACATACTTTAAGCCCTTATTGAAACAATGCAACAAGCTGTAAATATGACATTAGTATATTATCCTCTCGTTAGCAAAAAGTTGGCAAACAATTAATATTACACATCAAGCAGATTAATTTGGAGTCGTGTTTGAAGTCCAATATTCATTCTCTTTAAGCTTTGTTTTGGTCTCCACCAACTCCTGAGGGAAATATCTGACTCTTTAGCTGCTACAGGCTCCACTGTTTTCACCCAGCTCGTCTCATTCCCACGTCGTCAAATACTGCCGCTTCATCAGTGATTTCCACCTTTCACGGCGGTATGATACATGGCCGGACAGCGTCAGTATGTAACAAGTAATCACGTGATATAAAGAGCTGGAAAATCCCTATATGTTGGGTAGAAGTGGTGATGGATGGGTCCAACAAACCCTGGACTTCTCCCTGGAGCCTGGTGTTTGCTTCCCGAATGCCAAACTAAGATGTTGTTTTCTAAACCTCACCACGTGCTTTTGTTGCCTAAACCAAACCATGTGCTTTTGTTAATGTCCTGCCGTTGGTAGCGCATCCTGGATTGTCAACAGCAGATGGAGGAGGATACCTGGCACGTAATATGTAGACATTAAAGGCCACTGACAAAGCTGCAATATCAGACAACTTGGGATGTGAACGTACTGCTTCACCAGCTACTTTCTAACTGTGTTTGTCTGTTGTTTGGTGCTGGGCAGGTGGTATACAGAGGGTTCTTAGAGCTGCAGAGGGCATCATGCGCAGGCAGTCAGTCTTTTGGTGTAAGGTGTGAGGTATTAGCAAAACAGTACCATTGGAAAGCCAAGTAGTCACTGATTTGCAAATCACTTTTGAACCTCCCACCTCCTTGCCGGGACCGGCAACTACAAAGCATTACTACAGATCTCCCATCACATATCGGCAACTGATCAATCTGGGTATCCCTACTCTTGAAACTTTAACTATTTACAGTTTACACACTTCAACTGTCTCTTGTTCTTTGTCTTTGAATGACAACTCAGCCACCCTCAACTCTTACTCTGAAGCTGGCATTTCATATCTGTGTGTAACAATCATGCAAACAAATTATACAATTACCTTGAGTCCTCTTAGAAGCTGGTAGAACAGGTATGTGGTGATGCGATCACTTAATCGCCGCTTCTTCATGATGTGGCCCAGATCCTGGGCTACTAATGGCATTACCATATAACTAGAGAGAGATAGAGAGCAGAACAGAGAAGAAAAGCACAGAGAGACAAAATCAACCGTTACGTAAGAGACATCAAGTGGTAAAATTACTGTAAATGACAAGATCTCATTGCTCTGGTGAGGACACACAACTGCACAAACCAACCAAAACAAACATGAATCAGCTCGCTCTCACACATCCTCGCTTGAACTTTCCATATATGCACACACATGCATGCAAAGTCTCAACAAGCTGCGACAACAACCAGAAGAATGTGGATCCTGAATCCTAACTCACAAGGTTTGGAATTTTTCCAGTGTGGAGTCTGGTGTGAAGACGTCAAGGAGGCAGATCACCTTCAAGGAAAAACATGGTGAAGACATTAACATGTCTGTGAAGACACATGTCTATGAAACGCTTGCACACATTTGACAAAAGGTCACATGTAGTGCAGTTAGTTTACTGAAATTTCTTAAGTATCATAGTCGTTGCTGTCATGTTTCTGTACTGCCTTTCTCGGAGATTGCTTCTAAAAAATTCATACATCCAGTGCTGATATTATCGTCCGTAGATTTTCTGTTTAAACAACATATTGAATTGGTTGCCCTCCAAAGATTAGTTTTGGTTTAGTTTAGTCAGAGACCTCTGAGAAACCGAGATGGATGGGTCCATGTCATTGGTTCGACAGCCCATTGGTTCGACATCCCATTAGTCCGACTGTCCGCGGTGCTGAACGGCTCGCGGCGGGCGTATGGTGCGCCATGACCGGCTTGAGGCGGAGCAGGCTCACGGCTTATGTGTTTGCCACTTTCTTTTTCATTTTAACCCACACCATGATCTTTTCCTGACCCTAACCAAGTGGTTTTTGTGCCTAAACCTAACCAGACCTTAACCACAGGGCATCATGATGATTTCGGAATGGACTTCGGAACAGTGAGTTTAATATGGTCGGAACAATGGGATGTCGAACCAATGGCTGTCGAACCAATGGGCAGTTCCGGAGATGGACTGCTTTAGATTTATTTCCTGTCTGTGTCACATGGGTTTCACCACTGCCCCTTTAGGAGACAAGTAGCGGTCCTGAGTCCATTCATTAAAATGGGAGAAGTGAACGTTTGTGACTGTTCCCTTCGCCCCATTGTCACTTAAGTAAATAATGGACCCATTTTTCACAAGCCCCACCCCTTCTAGACATCCTGACACTGAAATGGCATTTTTTTCAGACTGACAAATCAGGAGAAAATTCTGTCTCTATTTTAGCAACAAACTCTTGAGATATCTGGCAACAACTGACATGATCTTACACTCAACTGATAACAGACATTAAGCTAGCAGATACAACGAGCGGCAAAATATGGAACAAAGATTAAATTTGTATTGTATATAGTGTTGTATTGGTTTGAATCTGATTTCATCCATCCACAAAACGGTTACTACACTTCCAAATGAGGTGGGGGTATGCAGGGGAGGTAGAGACGACCACGCCCATTTAGGAAACTGCAAGTGTCTATACCATGTTGTACTATTGGCGAAACTTGTCATGTGTTATCTTTTGTCATATAGTATTTTTAGTTTTGTTTAGGTCTGCTTTGCTTAGCTTAGCTTAGTTTTATAGTTTGGGTTAGCTTCACTTAGTTTATATTAGCTTGTCTTAGCTTAGCTTAGCTTAGCTTAGCTTAGCTTAGCTTAGCTTAGCGTAATGCACTTTAGTTTAGTTTAGTTTAGTTTAGTTTAGTTTAATTTAGTTGAGTTGAGTTTAGTTTGGTCATTTTCCAACCTATAAAACTCAATGCACAGAAAAGTAACAATAGTAAGTTATTACTTTTGAAGTAGTGACAAACCAAAGTACGTTTTGCTGCCTGAAAAGATGTAGGCTAAAGCCGAACATAGCTTAATGTAAGTACCATTTTTACAAATTGTTTTGTACTGCTCTCTTTAGATTTATATAATGAAAATGAAAGAAACGAGCAAAAGAAATATATGTATAATTTATGTACCCAAAGTCCCAAATTAAAAAAATCATATACACACACACTAGTGTTCATAACTCAGTTTTATAGGCTGTTTGTCAAATAGATTGTCAAATCCTTTGACAATCTATTTAAAAAATGTTATTAAGTGTAGTGTACAGTTTCCATTCTTACTTTATATATTAATTGTGCAGTTTTAAAGTCCACCAAATCTCTACATTTGAGAGTATGTGAGTTTATAATAAAAAATTCATGGTTGGTTTCTGATACTCAGCTCTGTGTACAATTCTTACTTCTGTAGGTTATGTAAGTGTTCTAAGTTCCTCAAAGGTTTTCAGCAAAAATACTGAATCATGAGGGTTCCAACAATACACAACACTCCCAGCTTGTCAGTGAGCACTGATGAGATTATGGGCTCTTGTTGAATGGTCAACAAAGCTTGCTTATCCTCAAAATCATCATTCTCTAGACTGAACTTCCTGGTGGAAGAAGGACTGAATTAATACACCAAGATAACAACTCATTGTTTAACAGGCAGTCTCAACAATAAGAGTACCTTTGTCAGGCTGTTCTACTGAAAAGTATCATATTAATTACACTTCTCATGTTATTGTGTCCACCCTCTTACTAAAAAGCTCATTCCCAATTCAATCCATGCCCACTTTTTGTCAAGTTCCTACATTCTCATGCTGTATGTGGCGGAGCAGCCGCAGTTCCCTGTAGGCCCGTTTGGCGTGGATGAGCGACTGGAAAGGACGATACAGCTTCTTGATGGCCACCTTCTCCTTGGTCTTCTGGTCAATGGCAGAACTAAGTGGGAATAAAACACAGGGAATAGGGCATTATGACACACAGTGGGAGGATCAGTGTGCACCTGAACTGACTCAAAATCCAGGGCTTCAAGTAATGATTACTTTCAAAGAATATCTTTTTGATTAACTGTAATGAACTGATGAACTGTTTCATCTATAAAACATTGGAAAATAGTGCAAAATACCCATCACAAGCTCCAGTAGCCCAAGGTGATGTTTGCAGATGGCTTATTTTGTCTCATATTATAACTATTATTTTGCTTTTTTCTTGCTAAATGACATAAATGATGAATCAATTACCAAAACGAGTGCAATCATTATTATTTGTCTGTTGGATGACTAATATTGACCCAATGGTGGCTCTTCCTGTAGGCAACATACAGTAGGTGGGAGCCATCCAGAAGAGGGACACCAACCCCCTTGCCTCAGGCAACAAAAGTGCCAGGTCCAGCACTGGATTGACCAGTTATTTCAGCTCAACTGTAATCCTGCAGAAAATAGTTTCCTTTCTTGCTTCCCATCAAGACTTTCGAGAACATCAAGAATGATTTTAATTTGATTTTTGAAGTCTTTTTGAAGTTTGTAAGCTAAAAAATTCCACCTTGGAGGTGCTCTAATACGTGTAATTGTACATGTTTCATAAAATGAATGTAGTCCTTATAAAGAAACCTATTCATGAGTAATATCTGGAATAAACCTTTCAATTTAGTAAACAATTTGAGGCTGATGTCCCCTCTGTTATACACTGGCCAAACATAATAGTATCAGTAATAAGATCATGCCTGTCCTTAGCTTATCGTCAGACAGAACTGTGTGTGAGATCAGTTAGATTCTATAGGGTGGGTGTTTCTGTGTTGGTGGAGGAGATTCTTGTCCTATCGAGGACCTGCATTGACTTGCTGACTTGCCTCAGGCAGACAATAGTGCTTCTGTTAGCAGATGTCAGAGTAATCTAGGCCTCTTGAGCTGCATGCAGTAAAGTCTGGAGAAGGAATGCAGACTTAAGGCTTACATAAATAGAGAAAATCGTTTGTGATGCCAAGCATTTAAATACTGATAGTGACCAACAAAGGCAAGCACCTTAAAAGAACAGTTACAAAACAGTATCAGTATCAAACAGAATGTTTACCAGTGTTACTGCTGTAAGAATCATTTAAGTATGTTGAAGGTAGCTGACTGTAATATTAAATGGCTTAATGTGTGAAATAACAACATTTATTATTCCTATAGGAGACAGCTGTACCCTACAATGGGATCCAATGTCTGTACAATAAGGCTAATTAAAAAAAAATGTTATGCCCAGTATTTTATAAGTACAAACCAGAACATGCAGGATTATCAGGCTATTAGGATTACTGGACTAAACACCCAAATACTTTCCACTTTTCTGTACAAAAAACGAAGAGACTGACACAAACTCTGCGGCACATTTCTCGCCAGTGTACACGAAGTCGCGCGCCCTCTCCCCGGGTAAACTCACCAAACTGTCCCGTAAGCTCCGGAGCCGATGGAGCGCAGCGCCGTGTACCTCTCCGGGACGTCCCAGGTGGTTTTCTGGACCTCCAGTCTGTGAAAGCCCGCTCTGAAGGGGGAATCCCTAACCGGAGACTCCATGGTGCTGTTTCCTCTAAATTTTCAGTTGGGATTTAAGTCATAAAAAGCCTGTGCAGCTTTGGAGTTTGAACCTGACAGGTGAGACCTTGCAGGAGAGGTAAGAGCAGCGCACGGAAACGCCCCCGTTCCTCCACAGCCTGCCCACACGTCACATGGGGGAGCTGTCAGTCCTACCACCGAACAAGCTGCTGTCAAAACATGTTGGCACATATCTGCCCTGAACTGTGATAAATAAGCTCCTACACCCTTCATATAGACTTTAAATGACAAGAATATACAGCCCACTCTGTGACACAAACTGTATGCGGGAATTCAGAAAGGTCATCCTGTGTTTTGGCTTTCATTGGCTGGATCATGTGTGGACAGCATGGTTTGAATTTGAGAGTAGACTACATGTTACATATATCTCATAGATGCAATGACTGCAGAATCAATCAATATTTAAATTATTGTCTTCTTTTCTTCTGACCTTATCAAAACCCAATATGTGGAAAGGTATTGAAGTGGTGGTAACATTTCCTTTTGCCACAAACTGGGAAAACCATACAAGAAAATGGCCGTACAGATTGTTTTTACACCAAATATATATATTCCTTTTTTGCAAAAGAGTCATCCACAGACAGAGAGGTGTGTATCATGTTATCCTACATGGTGGTAGTACTTATATAGGGTCAATTTACTCTCCTTTCCCTATCTTATAAACAAGAGCTTTGAGATCCAGATAGACTTAGGGGAGACCAGGTATGATTGTTACACTTCTTGTCTCAGCGCCTGTAACTCGCTGAATATTTGTGTTAGAGCTCTCAAATTTTTGACACACCCTTATTTGTCTCTAACGTCTCCAACAGAATTCGTTAATGGATGTCATATACAAGCAGTTCTACTGTTACAACCTGCCTCGCTACCGAGTTGAGTAGTAACAAAAAAAAACCCTCACACACACAAAAAACTAATAACCTACACAAGTAATGTCACACTGGACTAGTATTACACTTAAAATCTGGATCAGCTAATCTCTTCATTGACAAGCACTGGATCTATAAAGACCTTTACACCTAACAGCACACCCCTATAGGTTTATCTCGCCCACCCTCCTGGCATGCTGTTTTTTAGTTGTCATTAGGGTTAGTTCTAACAATTTTTAAAAAGGTGTAACAACTGTCCCCGCCCGTCAGCCATTGTTCAGCGAGCTGTAACAGCTTGCTGAAGGTAAAATGCGTCACGTTTTACCCAGAGAGTCGTACATAATTCTAACTTCAACAAAAAAAAAAAAGATACTTTCACACCTGACATCAGTGTTTGGGCAATAAAACCTGCATACCTCTTCACACATTATGAAATGTCATATGCAAGGCCAGGAAGGAAGTGGTTATATATTGAAAGTGGTGCTGTTACAACTATCGGTAACACTTTACTTGAAGGTATCTACATAAGGGTGGCATGACACTGCCATAACTATGACATGACAGGGTCATGGACCTGTCATAAACATTATGTACATGTCATAAACATTTATGACTGCTGTCATTAAGTGTCATTCGGTTTTTGTAATGAGTTTACATTACTTGGGTTGTCTTGATTATGACAACTTGACATTAATTAAAGTGACATTACCAGAAGTTGTCTTTGTCATGACAAGTTGACATTAAATTTGTTTGGGATGTCCTTATTATGACAACTTGACATTAACCAGGATGACATTACCAGAAGATGTCTTTGTATCAATCATTATGTCAACTTGTCATAAACACAAAAGAGGTGCATTTCTTGTTAATGTCAAGTTGTCATGACAAAGACATCTTCTGGTAATGTCATCCTGGTTAATGTCAAGTTGTCATAATCAGGACAACCCAAACAAATTTAATGTCAACTTGTCATTACAAAAACCGAATTACACTTAATGACAGCAGTCATAAACATTTATGACATGTACATAAGGTTCATGACAGATTCATGACCATGTCATGTCATAGTTATGACAGTGTCATGCCACTCTTATGTAGATACCTTCAAGTAAAGTGTTACCCAACTATCTCATTGTTACAACTGCACCCGGTCTCCCCTGTTCAGGTTTTGAGAAGAGTAATGCTGCATAAGAAATACTTTCAACAACAATAACCATTAAATATCATACAGAAATCCATTGTATTTACGTAACTACATTTTACAGCTAAGGTCTCTGAGACTGCAAACAGAAGTAATGCATTGTTTTCTGCAGAGGACTTCAGAAATGTGTCTTCATTTCAAAATTATGTTCATAAGAAATTCTCAGGAAATTGGGTGATATAACAAAGTTATGTGTTTTTTAAGCTGAGGACCCAAAGAGAAGATCAAGGTTAGTGCGAAAAGTAAGAGAAGGCAAGTAGATGAAGGAGTATATTGCAGCTATATTTACCTAAAAGAAACTCTTAGAACTGAAAGTTTGACTTTGACGAAACTGAGTATTTCAAATGTTTTCTAAATGTCTAACAATATTATAAGCCAGACTTGTGTTCAGACAACCAGCCTTTAATATTTAAACACAGTCATACTGTGTTTTCAATGGGTCAACATTTTTCGTTTACTTTGTCTACTTTACTTGTCTACAGACAAACAAAGGGAGGTGATCTAAGGTCAAGCACTTACCTGACGCTTCCAGATAGATAGATAGATAGATAGATAGATAGATAGACAGACAGACAGACAGACAGACAGACAGACAGATAGATAGATAGATAGATAGATAGACAGACAGACAGACAGATAGATAGATAGATAGGTAGATAGAAGGACAGACAGACAGAGACAGACAGACAGATAGATAGACAGATAGATAGATAGATAGATAGATAGATAGATAGATAGATAGATAGATAGACAGACAGACAGATAGATAGATAGATAGATAGAAGGACAGACAGACAGAGACAGACAGACAGATAGATAGACAGATAGATAGATAGATAGATAGATAGATAGATAGATAGATAGATAGATAGGACAGACAGACAGATAGATAGATAGATAGATAGATAGATAGATAGATAGATAGATAGATAGATAGATAGTACACTTCCATACACACTTTTTGGGTGACAAGCTCCACCATAAACCAACAGAGGGCAGTCACGCCTCATTCTGGTGGGCTGGACAAGGAGGAGAGTCCCGGCTCTGAAGTCATTGTTCATTTTCATCTCGAGGGATTTCAAAGCTGGAGTTAGTGATTCAAATTAAAAATATATATTTTTAGCTGTTTGCCACAGCAGTAGCAGATGACCATTAATGTCCACAGATCGTTATCAGAGCACACAGTTGTGCTGTATGACATTAAATTAATACAATCTTTAGTTTGGCTATAAAAATCAAAATATCTGAATTGACTTGCATGGTCAAACACACACTACCATCCATACTGTGGGAAAAACATACTTAGCAGAAATAGTGTAAATCTGCAGCATGCACAAACCTTTCTCACTAGGTGCTGTCTGTGCTGCAAAGCACTTTGGACTACACTGTGGACAGGATCACAGATCCGTGTTTATATTTCAATGAGTTTTAATTACATCCATGTTTCCACATTGAATCCAGAGTGCCAAGAGCAAACTGAAGCTTTTTACTGTCACAAGTGGCCACACTGCGCAAAGCTGCAGCCCAGAGTCAAGCCAACAGAGCCGGAGCAGCATGTCTGAGGAGCATTTTTCAAAATAAAAGTCGTAGTATGCCGAAGCTCAAACTTACCTAACACTTCCCTTTATTGTGTCAGTGTTGGGGAAAACCTTTTAATTTTGATTCTCAATGAAATGTAATTTAGATTAAATAAATGAATTAATAAATGAAGAAAGCCTTTATTTGAAAGATCTTTATTTATGGTACTTTACATGTGGATGCATAGTGACAGTTTTTGCTGTTGTTGTCAGGGTACTGTATGACAGCTACTGTCAGTGAGCAGAAGATCTGGAAGAAGTACCCAGATCTTTAACTTTAGTGAAAATGGCAGTGCCACAGTGTAGAACTTTTCAGGGGGAAAGTTAATTACATTATTAGATTACCTTCATTGCTGTGTAAACATCACTCAACGTTGCATTAATGTTATCAATATGGATCCATAAATTAAAGGGGACCTATACCCATCTTTAAAATTCATAAATGTTATTCCTATTATCCAAAAATATCAGTAAATATGAACAACTCTCTCACAAATCCCAGATCTACAGTTCTGAAACTCAAATTTTTGATGTCATGGGGTATAAAGTGTGGAACGACCCTGTAGACAATGAATTGGGAAAGACGTTGTAGAAGAGACTGAGGGCACCCAGGGGAATGTTCTGAGTCTATGGGTACATTTTCTGTGTCAGAACTGAGAACACTACAAAACAATAAAGCACATTTGGGTACAAAACAGAGAGTAAACATTCTGTGGGTCCACAAAATCAGACACCCATTTATTGTCTATATCAGGGTTAGGCAACCTTTAGTATTAAAAAAGCCATTTTTGTCTAAAAATGGAAAACAAATCAGTATGGAGCTGCAAGGCATATTTAAGCCTTATCTAAAGGTATCTAAATTAGCCTATCAACATTACTAATGGCTCCAATAAGCATTCATCTTTTACCACAAGGTGGCTCCTCTCCAGTGGGCTATTCACGATTATTTGCTACTTGAACTTTGCACCATCGGCGATGAAAGCAAACAAATATGTCTGCACACTATCAAATTCTCTGTTTCCCTATTTCTGAATTTCGAATCCATAATTAGCCTAGCTAGGGAGACTCAAGATGAGCCACCGCCATTGAGGTTTGGCAAAATTTAGAAGAAAAGGCGCCAGTTCGTAGATATATGATGCACATTTTAGTTGAAGAAACGTTGTAAAATAACAGTTATTTATTCCCTTTTTTTGACAAACTCATTGGGAGCCACTGCAGAGAGGATAAAGAGCCACATGAGACTCTGGAGCCCCAGGTTGCCTACCCCTGGGTTGCAGAGTTGAGTTGAGTTGCTCCTAGAGTCAAAATTTTCAGAAATTTCTAAGAATTGTGATGTTTTCTTAGAATTTCCCCTTAAAATTAAGACTAGGTCCGTGTAAAGATAAAAGTTATTCACAGAGTATCTTAGACCTTAAAAGAGCTCCTACGATGAAAAACTGTTAAGAGGTTTAAGAGTTTCTTAAGCAGAGGAGAAAATGGCAAAAACACAAAGAGGTCAGAGAAATATTCTCCCAATGCTGGATGACAGTGAGTAAATGAAATGCCACAGATTAGACTGTGCAGAGATAATATTTGTGGTTGACCTCATTAGGAATATGCACACATTTTTCCACCCACACAATAAAATGATCACAATACTAGGATAGAAAACTGGAAAAAGGCAACAGTGCAGCAGTGATGACTCGTGTCTGACTCAACCTTCCATCAGCAGAGTCATCACACCAACAATGACAACACTTTCAGTCAGCAGTTCATTTCATTTCCACTGGTTGTCCACCTGTTATAAGAATGCATCACACCTAGCAATGGGGTCGACCACACCTCCTCACTAAGATAAAAGTTTCTGTCCCTTCCTTGCTCAGAGTTGCTCTGAGAACTTTTCCGAAATCACTCCTAAGCTAGGACTCCTTACTAAAAATGTTTAGGCTAAGATAGGAACTTTCTGAGAGTGTTCTCAGAATGTTTGTGAATATGGCCCCTGGTCTATGTGGAGCAGCTCCAGACTTTATACTGAATGACATCACAAGTTTGAGACTTCTTTTGTTTCTGGCTTTGAGACAGTAGCTCCTGTTCACAAATATTAATTGAACCATCCCAGGCCATGGAAATAACATGTTAGAATGGTGTTCCCCTTTTAAGTGGTAAGAGTTGAAATTTTATGTCTAATATGTTGCGAAGTAGATCAGTATAAAATGGAATTACTGAAGGTAGGTTAAAATACAAGAACTTCTAAACTGTACTTCAGTGCAACAGTTAATAGTACAACATACACCAATCAGCCAAAGCATTAAAACCACTGACAGGCAAGGTGAATAACATTGATCATTTTGTTACAATGCAATGTTCTCCTGGGAAACATTTGGTCCTGGCATTCATGATGATGCCAATTGACATGCACCACATCTACAAGCACCTTTGCAGACCAAGCCAAGTATCCCCCCTCATGGCAATGGCATTACCCGATGGCAGTTTTTGCGGTGTGGCATGGTGCATTGTCCTGCTGGGGGCCTCTCCTCATGAGGAACAAATTTGCCTCAAGAACCCATAACATCCAGTTACATAGATTTTCCGCCATTTTGAATGTTTTGAAAAACACTTAAAATGGATCTCTTCCTAGGAAGTTTGACTGATTTGCATGAAACTCGGTGAACATAATCTAGGGACCAATATCTAAAGTTCCCTCTTGGCAAAATTTGGAAAACTTACTAAAACTGAGCTTCTATAAGGCAATGAATATTGCGGAGGGCGTGGCTCATCACATAAAGGTGTATAACATCTCAAGGGTTTCACCGATCACCACGCAACTTTGTAGGCATATGACCACACATAATCTGAGGGGACCCCTCCATTATTGACCCCATCAAACAAAATGGGGGCGCTAGAGAGCTAATTTCTTATCTAGGCCTAACTGCCATATCGATTTTTACTAAACTTGGTAGATATGTAGAACAGGACGCCTCAAGGTGACTGGAGAAATTTAACTCTAATTGGCATCTGGGTGGCGCTATAACAACAGAAAAATGCTTAAAAATGGCTAAAATGCGACCGGTCGCTGTGGCTCCCCCTGTGGACGAATGTTGTTTTTTTCTAAGTTTTGGTATGACTAAGTCATGGTATGGTATGCTGTACTCAACGGGTATGGGCTAGTTGTTATGAAGGAGCAAATTTGGTCTGCCACGGTGTTTGGGTGGAAGGAGCGTGTCAAATGGCATCCACATGAACGCCAAAACCAAAGCTTTCCAAGCAGAACATTGCATTGTAAGAAGAAAATCAATGCTACTCACTTCACCTGCCAGTGGTTATAATGTTTTGGCTGACCGGTGTATATTTGCCACACATTTTTTCCTTCTCAGACGCTACAGTATTGGGGACTTTATTTTGAAGGCGGCACCATGACACTTCCTGTCCCACCCTGTCTGACTCCGTGTATCTTGACTCAGCTGTCCGCCGCTCTGACTCCAGTTGAAGCCTCTCAGATGAGCAGACCTGAACACAGAGACTGCCTCCGGTTGTGAGAGGAACCTACACAGACTCACACAGTGTGGACACGGAGTTTGTTCCTACTTTTACAACAGTTAGTGTCTCATAACTACGCAGGGTGTCGAGTTAAAACCAAGAGTACCGCGAAGTAAACTGGACCTCATAAGGTACTTTGTGTTTGTTAGCGTGGATGCGTGGCTCTGTTTCACTCAACACGATGGACGGCTGATTCACACACTCCACTGACCTAACAGGTAAGTTTAAGGCTGTTTTTAAAAAATGGGATAAACATTAAAACAAAAAAAAAAAGTGGTTCAGTAGGCGCTCATGGGCAAAACTACTTTTCAATAAAGCATCACTTTTGTTTGTCAGGTAGGCTCAGCTCGACACTTGCTAGTATGATGCATGCTGTTACATTCACTGCAATGATATCATAAAGTATTTCATTATTTAAAATGAAGGATAAGTTCTGCTTTAAGTGAGTGCAGAAAATATGAAAACACACACTCACACTAGACTGCTCACTACAATGGATATACAGTGGCTTTGGACTATGGTGAGCACTGGGCTCAGGCCACACACACACAATCACTCACACACACTCTTTTGTCAGCTGATGTAGGAATGTGTGTGAGCTGTGTGAGCCAAATGTCAAATGCCTTGTTCACCTGCTAGCATTCTGCTGGACACACAGCTGCCTGTTTATTGCTCCATTTAGAAGACAGAAAGCTTTGACAATGCTCATTGAACTTGACAACAGTCCAGTTGCTGTCAGATGTGTGATTAATATCTGGAATTGATGGGTGATGAAGATGAAGCTGGCCTTCTTCCTTTAAGGCAAAACTTTGCAGAGAACAGTTGGAATGCTTCTGTGATCCTGTGTGTGTTTGGAGACAGTCATGTGCTGTGATATCAGCTGTTCAGAGACTAGGTGAGGCTTGTCTGTCAGAGGATCCCCCTCTGTGTGTGTGCTGCACCTGATGATCTTACTGAATCTGAAGTCACAAAGCTCCTCAATGTTCGGGATTTTCTTGAAATGGCCAAAATAGGAAGATGGAGTATAGTTCGGCAGCTGGTTATCCTCTTCCATAACAGCTGCCGGATTTTGTCTAGGAAAAGGCAAACAGCTTACCAGTGTATTTTTCTTTCTTATTGCGAATGTTTTGAGAGCACATTTTCACATACAGCCTTTGTAAAGACTCTTGTGGTTGTACAGCCCCGTCTTTAACCTCCATCTCCTCTTTTCTCTGGTTTTGCTCGGTGTCTCAGCATCCAGACATTTTTGAATAGCTGGCCATCTGCTTGCTAAGGGTCTGTTCCAGAAGCACGATATCACATTACACACACTTGACTGTGGGGGATGAATGAAAGTGTGAGTGGTTATGGCGTTATCAGAGACTGTAATGTGTAGAAAAGTTCAATTGTTCTCAGACCTCAGTGCAATTTCTCACTTAAAACACAACTGAATATATCGATAAATAATACTGTTAGTTAAATAATGAAAATGGTAGAAGAAACCTAAAGCTTTATTCTTCTTTCTTTTTAATCATCCATAAGCATCACTGAAATAAACCTATGTACACAAGGTTAGTTAGCTGACACTGCTTGGAAGCTTACGGACATAGCTTCTACTTGTTCAAGTTTCTTGTCTTCATCAAAGGCCACAATATAGATACTAAAACTAAGCCAAAATTTATGGTTAGCCAGCAAAATTTGTTAGCATTAACTGACTGGCTTAAATTATAAATGTATTAGATACTGGGCCCCAAGATTGCACCTATTCCATCCAATGGAGTTGCTCATCTGGCGCATACGCCAAAAAACAAAATCAAAAAAAATTCTAGCACCCAAGTTTACTTCCTGGGTATGTGTCCACTAAATATGCACAGTAGTGTTTTTCCCGCTGGCTTCGCCCACGAGTTTCCTCTCGGCTCATGAAATTACATTAGCCCTTTTTAAACAGGAATTGTGCAAATTTGCAGGAAAGCCCAATCAGTCTTCTTTCAGCATTGGCAGTATAAAAACAAAATGCCGTCTACCTACTTTTGTTTAATACAGAATGCGCCTTTTTCGGGGCAATGGAGGGCGTGAGCAAGTAACAAAACGTGTAGCTCAGCGTGTGACATAACCAGTGATGTGGGAGGGAACCCGCGGCTAGTCAGTCCTTCGGCGATTCTCTCGTAAGTCGGCCTGTTCCGTCCCCGTCATCTGACGGTTAATGGCTTTTTCATTTTTGAGGACAAGGAGGGCGCGCAAGTCTTTGTCTCCTCAGTTGCTCATCTTTACTGTGTCTGTCAGGTTTGCGTTTCCCTCTTGCTACTAGCTGCTCGCTAATTCCTGCTATCAGCTGTTTGCTGTTTATCCACCGCCAGTGGCTCGCACGTGCGGCATCATCAACAGCTCCTCCCACGAGTCTTCAACAGCCACTCCCGTTGCGGAAGGCCACCTCGGTCTGTTTAAACTAAAAGGGTTCCGCCAATATGACTACCTTACGAGGCGGAAAATTAGGCACCTCGGATCAACTCGCCAATCCGGCTCTGCGTATCTAAACACATCCATGAATCAAAAATTCATAGTGAAAAACAGTCAAAATTGACTTTGTATTGTATGTAGTTCAATGTGTCCTGTCAACAGTTTTACAGACATCTCGTTTATAATGGTGATCTATGGGAAAATGTTATTTTGGCTGCGGGGGATTATTTCTTTGCAATACCACGAGTGGCCACCAGAAAAAAATAAAAGCGAGGTTGAACAGTGTTTCCAGAGGCCTGACTAAAATACTTTGACTCCTGTTATTTAAGTGATGCTACAGTAGTATTCTGCACTCTACATAAATCAGTGTCCTCAAAGTTTTTGATGCCAACAGCATATGATTAAGGGCCGAACAGGAAAAATGCAAACATAAACTAAATTTCTTTCTCCCTTCCACTTTTAACAGCTGAGTCGTCCAATGATAACATTAACTCAAGCTAACAGCTCTAGCATTGATAACAGAAAGGAACTCCCGGGATTCTGCGAGGTGCCACTAGTTGCCACACAGCCAATAGCTTTCTACAATTTGCCACCCCTAACCTGACAGACGCTCTTTCAGGGACCACACAGAATTTTTCTGAGGGCTGCCATTGGCCCCCACTCAGCACTTTGAAAAACTCGATATAGATGATCAACATTACACAAACACACACACACACCTCGGATCAGTCACTACTCTGGACATACTGTACATTGGCACCAAGTGACAACTGTACGGGGGGAAGATTTTTTTTTATAACTCACCGATCTACATTTTATTAAGGCTTAAAGTTATGCATAATTAAGGGCGGGATGCTTTGTGCGAGAGCTTGTCTGGCGATAGTGTCCTTTGCCTCTCAGGCAGATCCACCCTTCACTCCTCCACAGTGCCAGCCTCTTGCCCAAATATGGTCACTTCTGGCCCCCAAAACACAAAATGGCAACGGCTGAAATGCAAAGGAGAAGCTTCAAAACGGGAGTCCCCAAAACAGTGGGTGCTGTCACGGTAGTTACGTCCATTATTCTTACAGTCTATGATTGGCACACCCATCTTATTACTGTAAGCATTCAGAAAATTGAATAGTGGGGTCAGGAAACTTAAATAAGCCAATGAAAGATAAATAACAGACTAAGATGAATCAAATTTAAATTTATTTTAATGTGAGATTACATTTTGATTTATTTTGTATTCATTCATATTTTTGACTTGTCCAATAACCTTGTACAACATCAGTCAGTTTCGAGGCTCTATATAACCAGCGGTAAAATCCAAAACAATCTTGCAGGACTGTTGCCATTTCTGCATGCGGCGCTTTTGAAATCCAACTGTGGGCTGATTATTCTCATTAGGTGGCATGCAGGAAGTGGTTAGGTTACCATCCAGACCTCAAACCTCTCAGACACACAGAGGGTAAATAGGTCGAAGGCCACTTCAACTGCAGCTGGCCATTGAAAAGCGATGCTCTGCAGCTGAAACGACCATTTTCCAGCCCCGTCTATGAATCATAAAAGTAAGACTTCTAGGCACGTATGTGGCAAGGACGGGGTGTTGTGATTTATAGGTGTCAAGTGTGAGGCGCACTGTAGGTTAAGTAGTTTGCCTTTCAACAGCGTGAGAACTGGAAATGAGTGGGGACATTAAAGGGAGAGGAGCGTTAATGCTTTTTGAAATGAGACGCCAAGTGAACCCTCCTCAGCAGGCCTTCTTGTCTGTTCATCTCAGGTGTCACATACTGTAGTAGGATGTTTGATATATTTTTGGCACTTTTGTCCTACAGACATTTCGTCACCTGTAGTGGTGTATTGTCAGGATGGTGGGATATGATGACCTGCTGAGTTTCTGATATTCGCTTGACATGTCAGTGAGTGCTGACTATAATGGTGGCTTGGTGTATCAATGCAGTGTGATTTCATTGTAATCATTAGCGTACCCTCCACAACCAGCAGGCATCTTGAAAGAAATCACAAAGTTTAAAGAGCCATGTTGATCTTAGGTGAGAATGTATGAGAGATAGAGAGAGAATGTGCATGCCAGATTTTGATGATAGAAGTATTTAGGGCGTTCCCCATATCGGTCTCTGCAACAGCTGGTGGTCCCTCATGTTACATTCTTGTGTCTGTGTGTGTGTGAGAGTGTGTATGGGGTGAGTTTGTGCTGTAATGGGGTGTGGGAGTGGAGATTCTGCAGAGAACACTTGCTGTGGCACCACTGTGGCCACAGGCATCCCTGAGAGCATAAGGAAAATGAATGGCATTGTGAGAATCCTAAACCTATATTTTCCCATCCTCTGTGTACCACACTGTGACTTCAAGCCACTTATTTATCTCTTTGTTTTTCTTTTACGCATGGTGGAAGTGCTTCACAAATGGTTGACCCTGGTTCAGATATGCCTGCTATCTGCTGGGTAGATTGGATCCCAGGCTGCAACAAGCCCTCGAGGGAGTTTGGCTGACGGGCAGATTGGCAGCTTAATAAATACTTCTTTTCATTAGCAGCAAGCTTCTATCCACTGTACTTAAATGGAGATCCCATCCATCCTCTCATCCTATTAACTATGCACACTCTAATACAGAGGTACAGGATGAGTAGATTTTTGTGATGAGAAGCATACACAGATGTATCATGACACATATGGACCCCTCATAAAACCAGATGCATGTCTTTGGATCCAACATAAGGGTACAAAGTAGGAGGGGTGTAAATAACAAGTTTCATCACTATACGATATCATAACGATTCTTTGGACAATGATACGATATTTGCTGATATCAGAAAGTCTGCCATGATATGATTTCAATTGAATTCAGTGAGATGATGCCAGAAATGTCTTTTCTTGGCCGCTTACCATTGTCTGCCTGACACTAGGCCACTAGCACTATTTGAATATTTAGCAAGGAGGTGTGCTTGGATGAAAATGGATGCGCTATAGAAATTTCAAAATGAAGCTATATTTTAAAGATGACAATAGCTGGGTTTCCATCCAAATGTATCGCAAATTTTAAGCGAATTTTGTGAAAATGCGCAAAAGAAAATGTGAATTTATACACGTTTCCATTCATGATTGTTTTGCGAGTATTGGGAGTCAACAGGTCGAGCCGAAAGTGGCGCTTCTCATGAAAAATAAAATGCAAAAGAACACCCGTAGAAGAAGAGGGCGCCGTGAGATGACGTCATTGAGAGCGTCTCATGTCCACAACTGATGTAAACAATTACCGGCACATCCATAACTACGGCGAGATGGAGAGATTCCTTGGGAACTGTGAGAGCTCTCATCACACTCATATCAGCGTTGTCAGCGTAGCCTACATAATGCCGTGATGTCTGTGTTGGTACACCAGGCAGCGCACATGATGCAGCGGTATTCAACACATCCAGTCTATTCAGGTAAGTTGTGAAATAGCCTACACTCACCTGACACTGGAGTAATTACCTCTCTCTAAGTTCACACAGGTGTGTGTGTGAAGTAGAAGTAGGATTCGGTAGCCTACGTCATTGTTTATTCGCTAAATCTGTTTCCATTGCCAAAAGTCGCATTTTCCTAATATCGATACGCTGACTTTTCCACCCCCTCCAAGCGTAAAAACTTTTTTGCAATATTTCGGCCCTTTTTTGAAATTCTGGCGTTTCCATTCAAGTTTCTTTTCGCAGTTGTTGAAAATGTGAATAAAAATAGGTGGATGGAAACCCACCTAGTATCAATGTTTTCATTTTGCATTGATGATATTAGATTGTTGATTGTTGAAATGATATATCAATCCAAATCAATGTATCCTTACACCCCTACAAAGTAGATCCTGACAACTAATGGTACAGATTTGTAGGCATTGAGTAGGGCTGGAACAGAATATTCAACTACTCAGATATCTAATTGTGGAGTAGGTATTTGGATTTCAATTTTGGGATTCAGAGTTTTTTTTTTTGAGTAATGACAATAAAGAAATTATTAGAATTTGTTCTTTTTTTTCTCCACAATTTTAAATGGGTTCAATTCCATCTAATTGTAGAGTATTGATTAATTCAGCTAGGCCTGTCATGCTGTCATTATAAGCATTGCAGTGGTATGCTGTGGTATGAAAATTGACTTGTGAACATTTGCTTATCTACTGTATTGCACTGGACGGACAATCGCACTTGTGCGCGCATCTCCTTTCCTCTGCCACTGCCTGTCAAAGTTTTTACACAAACTTTCATTGAAAAATGGTTTAAAATTTCAATTATAATAGTTTGTTTAATCAAAAAGCAACTTGTTTTCACTGTTTAAGGGTCATTGTAACTGATAATGATAATGATAATAATAATAATAATTAGTGTAATACCGTGTACCATGATAACGTAAAACTGTGGTATTTTCTAAGACAGTTATTGTACCTCCGTTGAAAACCCTAGACATGATATTTCTGCCATCGAATTATGGAGGACGGCAAAAATAATCGAGGTCATGTCCATGTGTTTACATGTGTGTTTGTTGGCATAAGAATAGCACCAAAGAGTTAGCCAACTTGATGCCAGAAAAAAACAGGGTTTTCCTAATAATTAAAAGACTTGGGTGCAGTGCCTAAACCTTATTTTATTTTATTTTTTTTACGGCACTAAGCCAAATGAACAGAAAAAAAACTAGACTGAGAATAGTTTTGCAGTCATTTCTGGTCGAATTAAAATGACAGTAATATTATTTATCGCAATAATTTTTGGAACAAAATAGCATCCAACAAAAGTAGTTATTGTGACAGGCCCACACGTTTATCACAACAGCTCTGCATCACTCCGGTACAGTTGGTGAGAGTCCAGCTTCTTACACAGTGACAGGGCTAACGTTACTTAACAGTTCTGAATTTGATTAGATTAGGAATGCACAATATTGGATGTTTTGCTGATATCCCTTATGCCGAACAACTCATTTGGCTGATAGCCGATACCAATATCAATATATCCACTTTTTTCCCTGCCTAATTTTAGAGATCATCAAGTCTCTTCTGTAGTGGAATTACGCATGCATACTCTAGTTGTGATGGCCTCACATCAGATTGAGACTGAAATAGATTAGTTTTCAGTGCATATAATAATATCATCTGATGCCGATGCATCCCTAGTTTAGATAGAGTCGAGCCATTTTTGTGTGGGTGTGAGTTTGCTGGTATGGTTTAATGGCTCGGTGTTGGTTGTTAGCCGCTGCTGCGTTGTTAGCTCCTGCTATCAGGGCAGACATTGAACTGGCAGTTTGTTGTGTCTAACCTGTGTTACTGAAACACCGAATCTTAAATATAAATCCCAAATCTTTATTATGCCCCTCTGTTTTACAGCGCTTAGTCAGGTCTTATCTCGGCTTTGGAGCCTATAACAATAAGCATTTATGCCACAGGTTCCAGAGAGGCATAACAACAAGTTTACTTCACGGCTGTCTTAGTACTTTACTTTGCTACTTACATCATGAGGGAAAACAGTGTTTGCCTCATCATAGGCACTGATGTTGCAGTGCAAACCAAAAGAAAATCCAGTCTGGATGTTAAAAGTAAGCATCAAATATGACAATACAGTCAACATTAACCCTCACTAATGTAATCCTTTTTAAAATCTAATCTGTTAGGTCAGAAGAAGTCATGTCGAAGGGTGTGGTTTTTTTATTGTTGTGAAGCAGCCCTCAGCCCCGGCGCAGTTGTGTGTGTCCCATGCCACCAGCCCATGTCCCCTTACCCAGCTCCCTGGAGAGCCTGCAGCCAAGCCTCTAGACAAAACCTCACACCCCCAGCTGCCCTTTTCTTTATCACTGCCTCAGGCCCTGTCTACTATAGAATCAGAATACATAGATGTTCCTTTGTGTAATCAGGGTAATTCATTGCTACACCCAAGAAAGCTGGAATAAAATCTTGATCTTGTTCGTGCGGAAGTTGCAATGACTGACAAGTTTTAGTTCCATGTAATTTTTACACTGAAAGTTAAGTGAAATGATGCTCTGGGAACTGGATGAATTCTCATGACAATCCTGACTCTGGGGATTCAAAAGGGAATAAAAAAAACAACAAAAAAAGACGACTGATGACCTTGCATTGGATGATTGTTCGTTGAATCTGTACTGTTGACGTAATGACGAACCATTAGTCAGTTTGAAAAGGAGTTCCCAGTCTGTCTGTTTAACTTCTGTGTACATCTGAGCCCTTTTTGCCTAGACTGCCAGACAGTCACATATGTGGACCCAGTTGCCTGTAGCTAGAAACATAAACCCTCTTCCCCTAAGCTGTTGCCCCTGACATCCAGCCACGGGCCCCTGGACAGTTGCCTTTCGGCCCAGTAGAGCTATGCTAGCGATCCGACTGCCTCACAGGTGGAGCATTCCCTTTCTTGAAGAAATGCCTCTGCATTTGTCTGTTGGGTTTCTGGTTCGAGCTGTGGCTTTGGTGGTACAGGCAACTGTCGCTGACATGTAATCCTGAATGTGACACCATTTGTTTCATTGTTCGTTTTCAAGATCAGGCATGAATGAATTAGTTCTGCTAACAAGGAATGGGAATCACCAGTGGTCAATGACTGATCAATATCATTTGCACAATTGTCAAGATAACATTCTAGGAGTTGATTGATCAAAAAAACCCAGACTCAACCACTTTACTTCGCTGTCAATCGAGCTAATGGATTTGGGATTTACTTGTTTGTACACATAGAAAGCGGGTCCACGAGCTAATGCTAAGTCAGCTTTTCTTTTCTTATTGTCTGCAGGGGCTCGCTGTTGTACGGGGGCGCATTATCAGGTTTATCAGCAGTGAAGGGGATTTTCAGTGTCAGTTAGATCCTGACAGACAGCGGATGGGTTAAATCCCCTTAGGCTACTCAAGAGAAGGGGATCTTTTCATGCATGGCCACATCTGTCCGGCACTCTTGATTAGCCCATATCTGCAAACCGCATTGTCTGAATTTTCTCTGTCTGTGTATTAATGCCATTTTGTGACCCATCACTGTTTGGATTTTGCAGTAAAATTTAGTTTTGAGTCCTATTTTTATCATTTGACATTGTACCAGCAAATTACACAATCAACCTTTCTCCCTTCTTGTGCTGCATATTTGCTAATGAAGTAAGGTCAAAGATATTAGCTGCAGCTCTATTACTTCCTGTAGGACATTACTTTCAATCCATCGCCCGACTTTATTGAATTAATCTACACTGCTTCTTTCTCACTTCAAAGATTTTTTTATTTATTTTATTTTTAAGAGGATTCTTAAGTTTACACTGTGAAATCAGCTCACTCGGCACTTCAGATTTTTATGTTGTGATGTTAGTGAGAGTAAAATCCTCTTAAGTCTCCCGCTGATTAATGAAAAGCTGAGGGAAAGTAATAAGGTTGAAGATTAAACCATAATACCTCCAGCGTGAGTCTGCCGGCCACCCAGTATGAAGTCCACTCACTGTCTTGGGCAGATAAAGCTGGCTATTGGTTCATTTGAAAACATTACAAGCAAACCCATGTGGAGGTAGTTTTTGTAATGTCAAAATGAATTCATTAGGATACTGTTATCTGCATTTGTCCACCAACAAATCGTAGGATGCAACAACTAACAAAACAATGTTACCAAATATCTCAATGCACAAACATTTAAGGATAAGGATTTATCACCGATCAGCAGAGTACCAAAGAATAACACAGATATTGCTCTGATGCACTGATGTTGAAATTTTGGGCCAATATCAATGTTTAAAATAACAATTTGGCTTTTTTGTTATTTATTCCCTATTTCGTGCCAGTGAAACAAAACTGTTTTAAAGTCATTGAGCCCTTCATTACACTGTCTTTGAAAAAACCCAAAATCAATCACACTAATGAATTAAACAACCTTTAATTTAGTCCATTTTCACATGTTAAATGGATTAAAAAACAACTTTTTACCATATTAATATATAATAATTCTACTGTATCTCTAGTATTTATTTGATATTGCTGTGAAAACATCAACAAATGTATCCTTCAAACTGCTGTATTTATATGGTTCCCACCAAAATCTACATTTAAGGAGATTACATTTGAAAACATCATATATAACCACATTTAACCTTATAATGTGCTTTTACTCCATACTCATTTTCACTGAATATAGCTTTAACACATCATAATGTAACTCAGTGCAACCACATTTAGCTGCTCCGCTCACCAGCTGCTTATAGCTAACGTTAACTAGCTCTTCTCCTGCCGATATCAACATGGATGTATTGTTCACAATGTAACTTAATCAGGGACGATCAGGCTGTGTAACCTGACACATTTTAGCCCGCACAAAAAGTGTGGTACAGAAATGAGTCCTTAAGCCCGAAAATGAATTGGCATTTTAGCACTCCCAGTTTCCTCATCTTGAAGTCAATGGGGTTTTTGAATGGGTTTTTTGGTTAGATGCTTGAAATAAGTTTTGTGGTTAACACAAGCTAAGGAGAATTTCAGGTGGTGTTCTCTGACATAAAATATGTCAGTAAATACCCCACTTGTAAATTTTAAAGCCTTTATGTGTCTTTCAAAATGGCAGTTGCAAAACAAGTGGCTAAATGAGTGTCATTACGCACAATTTAACAGTCTTGTAGTGGCGGCAACATTAAGTCATGTGACCGTGGTGTAGTTTGCTTTTTACCCCTGGCGACTGCATTTATGCTTCAAAAATTATAAAAGTGGTGTTCATCTGTGAAGATTTTCTTGTTGAACAAAAGGTTTTGTTTGCCCCAGAGCTTTTTTTTCTGCTATAATCATAAATTCAATGGGGAATTGGCTCCCCATTAGGAACCAGGGTGATGTTAACTTCCGCATTGGCCTACAAAAAAGCATCATCCCTGACGCACTACATTTGATGTGACACAAGAGAAAAACATCGGCCACTACCATAGATGAATGTCATCTTATCTGCCGATAGGCCGATGGCAAACAACATGGCGAATATCGGCTGATAGCGATGTTCAGCTGATAAATCATTTATCCCTATTGATATCCCTTTTAAGTCCTTGAATGCTCTCAGTCTAGTCATTCTGGACTTTCTGGCATTCCGTTCTCTCAGAGGGCAGCAGTGTGAAGACTCATTGCTATTATTCAGAGGCCCAAATTCACAGGTCAGAGTTCACCGTGGTTGAACTTCACTCAAAGCATTTGTGTGGATTTGAAGTGAATTCAATAATCAAGCCTATTCCATTGAAATGAGTTGATTTTCATGCAGAATTTTGCAGTTTTAAATGCTGATGTCACCAGGCCTTTAAGGGGTGGGGGTGGGGGGATCAATACAGTATAGTATCGCGATATTTTTGTGTGGCAATGTCGTATCGTCACACAGTGCCAAGTATCGATTTTTATTATTTTTTATTTTATTGTATATTTTAGTTATTATAAAAAAATATTAATGTTATAAATACAAATGAAACGTTTGGTAGCCTACTAGAGTAATATGATCAGTTGCTTTTTCAGTCCACTGCATACATTTTGCTCCCAAAGAAAGAAAAAAAAAGACTGTGAGATGAACAGACTGAAAACTTTATCTTATTAGATAATACAGATGGTAACAAAGTTTTCTTTTGGGGACAAAAGTTCTCAGGATATTGTAACATGTTTGAAAACACAATAATATTGTATCATGACTAAAGTATCGTGATAATATCATATCGTGGAGCCTCTGGTGATTCCCAGCCCTACCTTTTAACAGGATGAGATTATGACCCAGAGTCGTTCTGTTAAGGTCCATAAATTCACATTTGCCACTATATGATTGGCTGTCAGATACTGACCTCAGTGATTATTGACTTCTTGTCAACACATTGACTGTAATACTTCACCTATGGGGTTTAAATATTCTGATGACTGCTGCACAAACCCTGCAATGTAGGACATAAACCAGGAAGCCATACTTGTTATTCTTTCTCCTTTTTTTCTCAGTAGAGCATATTGGAAGTAAGTGGCTCTATTTCAGCTTTTTCTTCTGATAAGAAACATCTGTGTACTGACATGCATATGGTTAAGTTCGTGTCCTTAATGAGCAGCAGTGATTTTGACAATAGTGAGTGATAGAATTAGTCACAGCTAATCAACAGAAAGCAAACCATCAAACCAGCTTAACCATCTTTAATGATGTTTATGGAATGATCCTGATGGTCGTGATGCAGTTTGTGGAGTTGCACTGTAAATGTTGGCATCCCTCTTACTGTTAAATAGTTGCTCAATGGGAAACGCTGATCTCATTCTATGTGAGATTTCTCCGGAAGGTTGGTATTGAACCTGAAAAGTGGCTTTAAATTACCCTGTTCTCTGGCTCACGGGAACTGACGGATAGATACTTTTATGCCAAACTGTTCCAAGCCTTTGTGAGTGGCTGCTCACTCACTGTTTTATTAGATGAGGAAAGGAGAGGAAAGGAGAGGAGAGGAGAGGAGAGGGATACTGTTCAGTGCTGAACGGTATAATTTAGTAAAGGACCTTGGCCCGTAGGCAGGGTGTAGCAGAGAAAACCATGATTCTGTGTGCGTTTGCTCCAAATGCAGCAGCTGCAGCAGAAAGAAGAGGAAATCATTTAGATGGTTTGTTTGACCGGTTTGACCACGGCAGTTGAAAAATCTGCCTCATTTCTGCAATCCAGTTGGCAGTGAGCCGCAACAAAAACATGCGTGCTTATTAACATAAAGCCAAGATTATTGACATGAGCAACCTAGAACCCCTGTGGAAATTGTTTTTCTGCTGGATACGTTCATGTCCTCAGCAGGCCAGCACTGTAGTTATGTGCTGCACAAGCTATATATAATGAGCCATTTAGACTGGACTGAAAATGGCCTCTTGAATTGATTAGTGACGAGATTTAAACCTGGTTCACCACTTTCATTTTGGAAACACTGAACATCAGCAATAGGGTGGCTTCTCTGCGAGTACAAAGAATTATTCATTTGCACAGGAAGCCAATACTGTTAGCTTTTTTTTGGATGAAATCAAATGAACTATGCATATAAGCACAAAAGAAACTGCCACACACCCCCAGTGTTGTAGTACTCTTGATTGGTCTCAATACCACTTTTTGAAGGTCTCAATCTCATCTCAGACTTGCCCGCATTTTTAATTCTCGGTCTTGTCTTGGTCTTGGACAAAGAGGACTGTGGATTTAATTTCAAGACCGGTCAAGACCACAGCTGCAGGGGTATCTCTAAATAGTCTATGACAAAAACGGAGAGTTAAATAAAGATGGTTAAGTAGATTTCAGCTCTGTGGTGTTTCTTTGTATTTGCATGCTAATAGAAAACAAAGGAACATGTTCACCCATAAAATTCACCTCTGCAAGGCCTTCTGATTATCCTATCAAGACATCATGGTATGTAGGTACATAGATGACCGTAAATGAGATGCATAAAGAGGATTATTCATTTGGAAATGTGGATCTTTCAGATCAATTTTAGGAGTGACAGTTTGCTTGTTCCACATTATATCATGTAGTGTGGGACTCGGACAGCTTTGGTCTTGGTCTTGACTTGGTCTCAGCCCCTCAAATCTTTGACTTGTCTTGGTCTTGATACACACTGGTCTCGGTCATGACTTGAGCTGTTTTCTCTAACAAACTCTGGACAACATGTGGTGAATTAGGTCCGGGCATTTTCCAGAGTTTCTCTTTCACACATGTAGGGCTGCCACGATTAGTCGACTAATCGATGACTAATCGACTATTAAAATAATCGGTGACTATTTTAGTAGTTGACTAATCGGTTTGAGTCATTTTTCATAGAAAAGTACTATAAAAGTACCCCAAAATACTCTTATTGCAGCTTCTTACGTTCAGATATTGGCAGCTTTACACACTCTCCCATGACAGTGAACTAAAACCCTTCGGCGTGAGTACGAAACAAGACATTAGATGACGTAATTTTGGGGTTTGGGCGAGACAGACTGACACTTTTCAACATTTTAACACATTTTTCAATGAAATGATTAGTCGACTAATCGAAGAAATAATTGACAGATTAGTCGACAATGAAAATAATCGTTAGTGGCAGCCCTACACACATGTAAAACACAACAGGAGATTGTTGGTGTCAGAAGCGTTCTCACCCTTTTTAAATACTCTGTTTGGTTTAGGTGAGGGGTGGTGCCTGGGTAGAGCATGCAGGAGGCACGACATTACGCAGATTACACCGTTGTCACGTAGATGGTTCGTAATTTGGTCATAAACAAATGAGTCTCGTGCCGATCCTTTAATTGGTCTGACATTTTTGACTTTAGCGCTTACCAACAGAAGTATCTGAACCTTGTCATCTATCCAGTTAGACATTTTGGTTGCCGTCTCTGTGCAAATGACCCTCCTCCTTCACCCTCAGATGTTTGTTTTGTGTGAGCTGCATGATATAAATGTCATCAACACACCCACAGGCTAACTGAATTCTCCGGGCAGTGACCTGCTCTGTACAGGGAATATGTACTGGGGAGCTGGCGGGGGTAAAGTCAGTTTAATGTCTGATTCTGACATTTTGCATTCTCACATAATGCCCCTTCCAGTAACGTCTAATAATTTCAGGTATGCAGTGCATGTGTGAAATGGGCTTTGGGCTCGGTGTAGGTGGTCTTGACTAAAATACTTGAACCCTGCGCATGTCTGCCTATTTAATCAAATATTATTCAAATATATTGATTATTGCAACTTGATGAGCAGCCTTTTCTAGAAGGACAGCGGGTGTCGGACTGATTCAGCCCTTAAAGAAACCAAAATTAAAAAATGTTGTGTAGTGTGTAGCTACTTTTTCCTCATGTAAAGTAACTGATGAATAGCTTCTGGATTCAGATTTATTTATCAGTCATCAGCATTTGTTTTTCATGAATCACTTTTTAAAGCCACAAATCTCAGCGGGTGGTTTAGACATTGAGTAATGGCTAATGCATTGGTATAATCAACCGCTCCCTCACCTTCTAATGGAATATGCATAAGGTTCTTTTTTTGTTGCTACAAGACAGCAGACATCTTATTTCCTGTTTAATAATGACAGTAAGATAATAACGCTCAGTGTTTTGTTTAGATTTTCTGGATGTAACACAAGGAGTGGTCCAGCAGTCTGGGGAAGGGGGGGGGGCTAACCAAACAGAGTACAGTGTGTCTGGCTGTAGAAGGGGAGTATAGCTTTTCACAGTGGTTATAGCACAGCTGACCACACAGTGAGAGAACAGGAGGAAATTACACAAACACAGTAACCAGATCTTTATAGTCCTCAATTTGCAACAGCTTGACTGTTCTGTCTTCTGTCAATTGTATCAAGTCATTCAGTTTCACATTCAGACAAGTTCTTAATACTATTTAATATTTTTATTATACTGTATAATTCTACTTTATTTCATCACAGCTTCTTGTGTACTTCAGCACTACAGCGGAATAACACATATTACTACCTGTATGAAGGAAATGCAACCGATTTCAGGAACCCTCTGGAATGCAGTTAAAAGCAAGTGAAACCTTTTTGTCAAATTGTTTTCACTTCTTTAAGAATAAGTTTCAATAGCAGACTAAAATCATATTTCAGTGTCTTTTCCACACAATGACATTTCGGATGTCACAGATATATACCATACAATAGTTATAATACCTATCCGAGTCCATCCCTGCATAGGCAAGAACATTTTTGTAGATTTATTCCAAATCTCTTTTGTTTTTTTTCCTGCTTATTTGTGATAGTGCTCCAAATCTGATTCATCTGACCTTCTTGAATGAACAAACAAAATGTCGTAAATTTTTTGTTTCAACTTGTTAAATTCAACCCCCAGAGTTTCAAGTCTCAGACAAAAATATGATAAATCTGGCAGTGTGAGTGAATGGTTTAACATGAAGTTAGATGCTAAAAAATGCTAAAGCAAAGCAGTCCAGGCTGTGAAAATTGCCCTTTGCATGTTAACTTGAGATTAAAAACCTGGTGGAATAGCAGGCGGATGTCATGCCAAAAATTGAGCATAGCGTTAGTTAGTTCAGGCAGGACATGATGTCAAGCTCAGCTCACATCCCAGCTTCATCAGCTACTCAAACAAACCACTTTGCAACCCGCCTCCAGCCCAGCTCGTCCTTTTCATGTTGTGTTTGGCTTATCAGTGTCATTTCTGTTTGTCATTGATGTTGGCTCTGTTACTGGGGGGTACTCCCCCTGCCTTAGGCTTTCCATGTAGGCACATGGAAGGGCAGACTGGTGTGCTCTCTCTGCCTTATGGCTTTCCACGTAGGGGCGTGGAAGCGCGGAGTGGTGTGCTCTCTCCGCCTTAGGCTTTCCACAAAGGCACGCTGAAGGGCAGAGAGGTGTCCTGTCTGCCTTATGCTTTCCATGTAGGCCTGTGGAAGAGGCTTTCTGTGTAGGCCCGAGGAAAGGCAGAGAGGTCCCAGAACAGAGCCATACTGCCAAATATAGTATTGCAAATTAGGGATGCACTGAATATTCGGTAACCGAATATAGTCGGTCGAATATTGCAATCCGAAAATAATCCGAAAAAACACACATTCGGTATTCGGTGGAATAAGTTAAAAGCAAGGCCGAATAATTAGCGGTGTGTTTTGATAACGCAATCAAACGGCGTGCTGTGATGGGCGGAATAAAATGTCGGCAGTGTGATCTGTTCGTCACCGCATTTGCGACTAAAACTGGTTTTGAGCAAGCAAAATAGGCTTAAATCATTCAGCACGCTGTGTGAGCAGCCTACAGATTTCAACCAGCAGCAGAAACAAAAGGCGAATCCCACCGGTTGTGGGTTGAACGGGAGTCACAGACACAGGCAGTAATGTATTCCTGTCAAATACGGCGGCCATTGGCTTACCGGCGGCAGAGAAGTCGGTTCCAATAATATCCTCTTCTTGGCGTCATGACTGCCCAGAAGTACCTGAATGGCCGAGCCAGCCGAACACAGGTATGTGACGGGTCAGAGGAGAAACGAGCCGTTCACATTACTCTTTCTGGCAGTAGTGGCCCACAAACCTCACCGCACTTTAGGGACTGTTCGTTACTTATGAAGGGACTTGTCAGGGGAGGAGGGTGGCTGGTTGATTCTTATTTTATTTATTTATTTTATTTTGTCCCCCCTATGTTAATCACTGATTGATGCTGTTTCTGACCCCCCTATGTTAATCACTGATTGATGCTGTTTCTGAAGTATGAATAAGTCAATAAGTAATTTATTGCATTGAAATATCAGTGATGTATTATAGAAAAGTGATTTATCTTTTTATAAATGACAAAAGGCACATCTGTCTCATTTTTGCTGTGGTATCGTGATACTACTCAGAACCATGATATTTTCATTGGTATCGCACAGTGGGTCCCAATTTTGGTACCGTGACAACACTAATCTGGAGGGGGTTCATCTGTAAAAACTAATGAAAAACTAAACAATGATATTCGGTATTCGGTACTCGGTATTTGGCCAAGCATTTAATAATATTCGGCTTCGGCTTTGGCCACAAATTTTCATTTCGGTGCATCCCTATTGCAAATGGAAATAAAGTTTTCTTTGACTAAAGTGGACCTGACTGAATTAGTACAAAAATTTCACTGCACTGATAGCACCAAAATTACCAAATAGGGAAAAACCCAAATACCTTTTGCACTGTAACTGCACTATAGATCTATCAGTACTGATGATAGCATTAGCTTTGCACTGATATGACAATGTACACAATGAATCTTTCCAAAAAAATGGGTACTGGTACCTGGAATTCTGTACTGTCACCCAATGGTACCTTTTTCTAGTTCCTTACTCTCCCTGTAGTTAAAAGCCAGAACTTCTCAATTCTCAACATTGTTATTTATTCAGAACATTTAACACACTGGACAAAATAAAACCCCTCCTTACCTCCCTCTCCCCTCCATAACCTGTCTCTGCAACCTCCAGCCTATCACAGTCTGTCAACAGGTCATAGTATAAAAAGGCTGTTGGGTGTATCTCAAAGAAAGCATATGTAGATATATTTTGTGTTTGATCAGGGGTTTCCTCAGGTTAGACATTTTGCCCTGGTCAGCATAGCATTTCCCATAACCAGTATTACAGCGAGCGTTGTCTGTGTTGAGTTTTGAAAAGTGTAACCACACTTGGGACTTCTTTCTGCTCACCGTTGCCCTGAACCCTGATATGAACAAGCTGCAGGGGGAGACGTAGTGGGAATGTGAATCAGTACTTGGTAGTGCTACCATAATTCAGTCAGTACCATTGAAAGTACAGAGTTCAGAACCCAACCCTAACAGAAGGTGATATTGGGTGCAACAGACGATGCTGCCTTGGACAGTGACCTGCATACAGACCCTGAGGCAGCTGTTAGAGTGAGAGAATTTTCTTTGGAACTACTGAACTCTAAGCTATGAACTGCTATGCCTAAAAAATTGTCAAACCATGATGCTGATATGTGAAGGGAATATTGTTTTTGTGTTAAATTATTTTAATTATTCATTTTTCATTCAGTTGATTTTGTTAACACATTAAAACCCCGAATTCATTCAGATTCATAACCTCAAACAAGTTTTTTTTATGCCTTCGCACTGGCAATAGCTATAACCGGAAGTATTGTGTTTTTTGGTTGTTCATCCATCTCTCTGTTGTATACTTTCGTACAGCCATCCGTCCTATTCTCATGAATGTGATATCTCAAGAATGCCTAGAGGGAATTTCTTCAAATTTGGCACAAACATCCCCTTGGACTCAACGATGAAGTGATTAGATTTTGGTGGTCATAGGTCAAAGGTCTAATTCTTGTGAACATGATATCTCACAAATGCCTTTTGGGAATTTCTTCAAATTTGGAAGAAATGTTCACTTGGATTCAACAATGCACTGATTAGATTTTAGTGGTCAAAGGTCAAGGTCACTGTGACCTTGCATCAATCTCATTCTTGTGAACATGATATCTCAAGAACACCTTGAGGGAATTTCTTTAAATCTGACATAAATGTCACTCGGACTGACAAAATAAACTGATCAGAATTTGGTGGTCAAAGGTCAAAGTCAGTGTGATGTCAAAAAACACGTTTTTGACCGTAACTTAAGAATTCTTACTCTAATTAACAAAACTTTACACAAATATCTAATAAGATATAGTGATGAAGTCTTGACATTTTATATCCAAAAGGTCAAAGGTCACCTTCACTGTGACATCATAATATTCTGCATAAAATACTATTTGGCCATTACTCAACGTCATATCTGAAGAACAGAAGGGGAGACATTTGGGGACATTTGGTCTGATACTAAATTGGTGACACTAATCTTGAGTGTCCACCTTGAAACTGTGCTGGTTGCTTAGATCTTCTGTGCTGCCGGGGGGAAGATGTGTGTAAAGCATCCATGCTTTCACAGACACGGATGTAAACTGTAAGAGAATCTTGACTAGTGCACTGAGGCATACAACCGTGGGAAGGTAATTCTAGTTTTCCCTTATGGAGAAAAACTGTTTGTGAGTCATTTGACAGGTCTGGACCAGTCATAAATTTAGTTTGTACTAAGGAGAAAATGTGTGAATGTGTCATGTTCTCTTAAAGGAAAAGTTCAACATTTTGGGAAATACTTTGTTGGCAGTGGTTACGTACCACCCCTCAGCCACTTAGCTTAGCTTAGCATAGAGACTGGAAGCTTGGAAAACAACTAGCCTGGCTGTGTCCAAACTAAAGGTAACAAAATCCACCTGCCGGCACCTCTAAAGCGCACAACAGAGACATGTTATTCTGCTCTTTGTTTGTATGAACATGTTGTTACCTTTGGACAGAACCAGGCGAGCTGTTTCTCCCAAGTTCATTGTCGATGAGGCATTTAGTTTACTGAACTTGACTATACAGCGGCCTCCGTTATAGACAGATGGTAGCTGCTCACTGTGCGTCCATCTCCAGGTGGCACCCCCCCACCTCCCCACCCCCTCTCTGTTGTTCTGGTTTTACACAAATGATACCTCCCACCAGGTTCAGCCCACAAGCTATGCACCGCATGCTTATTATTGTAATATCATGTTTTCACATGAAAGTGGGTGAATGCAATATGAGAAACAGACCAGAAGTTGTTGTTAGTGTGTGTGTGTGTGTGTGTGTGTGTGTGTGTGTGTGTGTGTGTGTGTGTGTGTGTATGTGTGTGTGTATGTGTGTGTGCGCAGTCCATTAGTTGAACAGTAGTCGGATCAAGTCTGCTTGTCCAGCTGCTGAATCACCCCCTAGCAGGCTCAAACGCACACACACAGGCACACACACACACTAGCACTGGCTTTCATTCCTGATCCTAAACAAACTTTAACCCTCGACTAACCAGATTGAGAATCACTTTACAAAAATGTTCTTACTCTGAATGTCTAACTGGTATTCACAAAGCGGGTTATCCTATACCCCCTCCACACACACACACACACACACACACACACACATACCGTGGCCGTCAGGCTTTGTGTCCAATCTAAATGGCTCTTCCTCTCCCCCTCTTCCTACAGAGGCATGTCTCGATAGTCCATGTCCGTCTGCCTCTCTCTCCTCCCTCTGTCCCTCCCTCCTGTCATTCTTTGCATCTTTTCTTCTTCCAGGGTCCACAGTTTGACCCCAGTTGCCCTTGACACATGCATTTCTATAGCTTCAGCCAATCAATACAGACTCATGTGGCCCGGTGTCAGATGTTGGGTCCACTAATTGAAACCAACAACAACCCATGGTGAGGGAGAGTGAGCTTTTTTTTTTTGTTTTCTTTTTCTTTGCGTGCATGTGTGTGTTGGATTGATGAATGAGGAGGACGGAGGATCTGCCACATTCACATGGTGATCACCCGCTCATTCAGCTATTGTTGAGGCCTCGGTTTTTGCAAGATTAGCGAGAAAAATTGTGCCGCAATCATGTCCGCTGTATGACAGCAAGACGAATGCAGGGTGGGAATTATGGATTCCAAAAAAAAAAAAAAAGAATATTCATAGCATCTTAGTTAAAGGATAAGGGTAGTGGCCATGTATTCCTACTGAAGATGTTCATCTTAAAAAACAGCTTTGCTACAGTATACAATTTCCTAGAACAGCAGGGCTCTCTGGTTTTTACATACATGTTTTAGACACATGTATTTGAGGAGTGGTTTGCATTTGTTTTTCTTTGTTTTTCTCTTTATTATCTGTTAAAGTCTACATTTCAGGTGTATACCAAATACAGTATGTAGAAAGACAGAATTAGAAAAGGTGCATCATATTAAAGTACAATAAAATTGACCCCAAATAAAGCTGTCCAAAGTGGAAATAGAATTCACAGTTTATATCATCATGCTGCATATGCTATTATTATTCATGATTATACAAAGCACTTCAATAAATAATATAAGAGAACTCTTTCACCAAAAGGACACATGTTGGTTGTGCTGCATTAGCCAGCTGCACTTGTAAGCGAGTACGTTGACAAAGGAGGATGCAAATGGGCGATAAAAAAGAAGCTCTTTTAGCTTTTAGCTTTTCTCTGTGTGACCAAGCAGGTGACAACAGCACGGTGCATCTGTTGCTCTGCCAAATGTGGAGAAAAAAAAAGCACAGGGCACGCTTTATAGTGTGGAGTATAAATTATTCACCCGGGCAGTGATGTCTGTTAGGGTGTCTTCAGCATCAAGACTTCTGCAAACCAGTTGCACACTTTAATCTTGAATGAGAAGAAAATATTGTTGGCTTGGTTTTGTTGAGCTAAAAAAAAAGGGGGGTGGGCTGCTTTCAAAGCTACTGTAATTAATCCCAAGCATCAGTCAGACTATTCTCATTAATAATGCATTTCTAAGCAGCAGTCCTGACATAGGGAGTGGATTCAAGTCTTTATTCAAAGATTCAGCAACAATGCCAGGCAACCCTCGGAGCCAATCTGCTTCACCCCAGAGCCAGCAACCAAAAGACGTGTTTCACACTCAACCATGTTTAGGGTTTGAAAGAACAATGAGGACAGGTTGCATGGAAATTAAAATACCTTTAGAGGCAAATATATGGCAGTACATATTGTGTTTTCATGGTGAAGCATAGACACACCAGAATCATAAGAACCAATGAAAAGGAAATTCAGTGATGAAGAGTTATAGAAAGGTAAATTTATTTCCTGAAATTGCTGTTACCTACATTATCAATTTACCCAGTGCATACAAAACTACATTTGGCTGTTCAATACTAATACTCAACAATTTGTCCCTTTCTTTCCATATGGAGTTTGACAACTAACAGCTAACTGTACTAACGATGGATCAGAAATATGCATCAACTTTTTTTCCAACACTAGATATTAAACAAAATCCAGAGACTGTATCATATTAGATTGATGAGAGCTGTAAATTTACCACTTCTACGCAGAAGGTGGAAGATAATGTTACCTCTTCCTCCGGGCAGCTGCCTCTGACTTAGTCAGACTCACCCTGGGTCTAAGTCCGCAATTGCCTGTACTGAAAAGCCGCGTGAAAGCAAGGAGCGTTACTCTGCAGCTACATCAAAGTACACTGCATACCGACTGTAAAAAAACCAAACAAAAAAACACTGCTCGACTGCAAGAATCTCCGTCAACTGAGCGTTGCCTGACCGATGATCCATATCTTTAAATTTTATGTCTTTTTCTTCAGGTTCAAGTTAACCTGCCATGGAAGATGAGATGAACATTCGTTTAACATTGATAAGCCAGCTTTACAACCAGGACTTGAATCAAGCTTTCAAAGTTTATGTTACACTACATTTTTGAATAGAACTATACCCAGAGAAAGATAGGGATGTTACAAACTGAACAGTAAGAAGCTTTGCAGTAGGGACCTTTAGTGGTGGAAGAAGTTCTCAGTTCCAGTACTTTAGTAAAAGTAGCAATACACAATGTAAAAATACTCCATAACAAGTGAAAAGCTACATTCAAAATATTCAATATTATTAACAAAATGTACTTAAAGTATCAAAATTAAAAGTATGGTTCAATAGAAAATTGGCCCCCATGACTGAGACGATTTCAATATTAATTTTCCGCGTTATCGATAAACTCTCTAATTGTAAATGTTCATGCAAGTTGTTTTTGTCATGTTATAGCCGTGTTATGTTTATCTTTTAATAAAAAAATTACACTTTGTGCCCTCAATGTCAATTTTTTCAAGACAAAATTATATCGAATATCTGTATTTTTCAAGGTATTGTACTGACGTTGGAATTTCCAGTAGCATGAAAGCACCGTACTGATGCATCAATGCATAAGCAGCATTTTACTGTTGTTGCTGGTCAAGGAGGAGCTAGTTTGAAATATTTATTGTTAGTTAATTACCTCCAGTGGCTTCTAAACTAGGTTTCTGGCTCCCTTCAAAGGGTGATGGATCTGGGAGGTCCTGAGAGGATTAGTGGGGTAGGAAAGAAAGAAAATAGGTTTGCCTACACACATTTGTATTTATATTTTAATGCTTTTTTCTGTGAAAAAATGGAGAGCTGCACCTCTATGGGTCTCAGACAGTTATTCAGATTATCATGGTGGCACTGCTAACAACTCAGAGCCATCTGATCCGTGACAAGGGGCCCAAAGTAGACACTGGTTGTTTTTTTTTTCAAGACAGTCACAAGCCACAAAGGTGGTGAACCACTGGTTTATCTTTTATATATAGATGTATTTTATTTTATAAGCTTTTATGTAGTAAGCTTCGTGTTCACCACTGGGGATCCTAACTTTAACCTTATCCTGATATCCGAGTTAACTTGACTTGTTTTAACCCGTTTCATGGCCACACTGTATGACAATGAAAGCTGTGCTTTGAGCTGCTGTGTCCACAGTCTCTACAAAGAGGCTGTTGCTATGACGAGCAAGCGTGATGACAAAAGCATCTAAAATAGACTTCTAAAATATTTACAGATTGCAGATGTCACTGGGAGGGCACTGGTTTATGTGTATGTGCGAGTGTGTGTACCTAAGAATTATGTTCCAGTCCGTGTGGATCGGTTTGAGATTCTGTTTGTCTTTCGCTGGTCTGAGCACAGCCAAAACCATGTGGGCAGGCAGCAGGGTCTCTGTAGAGCTGCAGCGGTTTGGCTTTGATCGGGCTGTTTGCTTCCACAGCGGCCTCTCTTAGGTTTAGATACAGTGAACCGAATCTGGCTTTTTATGCGGCCTTTTGTTCGGCCGGGTTTTTGTTTCTCTTTGGTCAATTTTGATGTTTTTTTCTGTCCGTTTCTGTTCTCGCTGTTGTTCCATTTCGCTTCCCCTCTCTCCCTTTTTCTCTCTCATTATCACACACAAACACACACACACACACACACACACGCACACACGCACACACACACACTCCTTTGTATTTTTTGCCCCCTCAGTCCCTGTTTTTTTTTTTACCCACTTCTCCCTTGGTTAAACCCTCTAGTTTGATCAATCATTGATGATCCCAGGTGTCCTGAGACCTCAGGGGAAATCCTGATTGGCTGCATCCCCACACCCACCCCACCACACACACATACTCACCTTCTGCGCCCCCCTCCCATAGCCCCTCCTTGCTTTTCAAGATCAGAGTTAAACCTATGGTTACCCTCTCCCCAGTCTCCCATTTTTTTTGCTGTTTCTTATCTCGCTCTCTCCTCTGTCTCCCCACTGGACATAGGAGAGCCGGCTTCAATTAAAGAAGCAGTGGGGTTCCCTAAGCCATTAGCCATATTAGTGTTGGGTCCATGCCCGTGCCCCTTCTCGAACAAAGACCTCTCGATGCTTCGTGGAGCCGTCCGGTTGGCATTTGTCTAGAATTGCCGATTCACAGCCTCACGCCCTCTTGAAGACGCAGTCGGCGGTAGCAGCATGGTCGTCTTATAATGCAGCACATTGTCTATGGTTAATTTAATTTAACAGGACTTCCAGATTAATATTACTACAGATAATTCCCACAACACACCAATGACATTGTTGGTTATTGATTGCAAAAGATGACAACTGACTGAAAAGATGGAGTTCATGTGATTAATGACATCTAGAATCCTCTCTCAGCCTTCCTGAGGGGTTTTATCGTATGCTTAACCTTTGGCAATGATTCCTTTGTCCCCAGATCACAATCACACACCTCAGACCTTCAACACAGCCAGGCTCCACTCATCAATCATCTTTGATTTTCTGCCAGAGATTCAGATACTGCGGTAATGTCTGCGAGCAGGGATACTGTGGGTGTGTGCGTTCATTGCGCGTACATCCGACGCTCACGTGCGTGTTCCTGAGCAAGATGGAGAGAGCACAGTCTATTAAGCGTTTGACAATTGAAGACCTCCCACTCTAAAAGACCTGCTCAGATTGTCCTCTCTCCCAATCTCAGGAAGCTGAAGGGTGGGAGATGAGGGGGACAAAGGCGTGTCTCTGGGGGGGCGTCCATTTTCTTTCTAATGAAGCTGTCCGTCACACGGCTTGTTGACAGAAGGCCAGGATATCACTCCCACCTGCCTGCACTCCAAAACCACCAGTTTGGGAGCTAAATGAGCTGAGGTCATTTTGAATCTGAAAAAGGAAGAGGAAATAGGAGATGATCAAAATATTATGATTGGAGCATTTAACAGTCCTCATTTAGTCTGTGCAGCACACGAACTGTGGGGGCAACTACATCCTGCTACAAGCTTTATATTGAAGTTTTTTTTACTAGTAATATGTCACATCAACTATCAAATGAACATTTGACTTGAATTGATGCTATTTTTTTTTTTTTTTTACTGTTTTCTAGTAAAGTTTACAAAATCTGTTTTATGTTTTATGAATAGATGATCAAAGTACATATGCTGTATGAGTAATTAATGAAATTTGTCATTGACATGAAGGTCTGAGAATTAAAATTTTGTGAGTCATGTGAATAGGGCTTGGCAAAATCATTATTATATGGACATTGTGATATGAGACTAAATATCATCTTAGTTTTTGGATATCATCCTGTAAGTGTTTGTCTTCCTGGTTTCAAATGCCACAGTACAGTAAAGTGGTGTAATTTTCTGAACTTACCGGACTGTTGTAGCTGTTCAGTTATTTGCCTTTACCCACTTTTGAGGCTTTTACATTTAAGACCTGGGCCTGGATCTGAGGACACTCGACCCTGAAGTCCAGCTTGTTTGATTAGTGTGAACAGTGTGTACCACACCTGGGCTCAGTATGCCAATCTGTCTCCAAGTCCACTTGAAAAGGTGGTCTTGAGTATGGTTCATGTATACTCCAGTAGAGTCTGCATCAGATGTGAACACCAACTGTACCAAAACACTGAAATGGACGCACTACAAGGTATTTTTAACCAGTTATGAAACAGTCTCAATTTGATACTGTTGCCTTTAAATCAGATGGTAGCACAGCTCGTCACAGACAGACATCTCATTATGTAAATATTTTGTGGCAGCTCCAATCTTCAAATATCATTCCAGTATTGATATTGGGGTATTTGGTAGGGAAAAAAAAAAAAAAAGATGTTTGATTTTTCTCCATATTGCCCAGGCTGATTTAAAATAGTACTGGATACTGGAGTTTTATAGCCATGCTTGCAATGCAGCTGTAGGGATGGCAGTGTTGGTTGGTCAGTCTGTTGGTTGATCCACCACTTTTGCCCAGACTAAAATATCTTTATATTAGATGGATTGTAATGAAATGTTTTAGAGACAGTCATTCATAAAGACTGGAATTAGAAAAAGTGTAGCACTACTCCGTAAAAACAACTTTAAAGATGAATTGCTTATCAAAATAGTAGATTATTTTCCTGTCGATCATCTTATAGATTAATCACCTAATTGTTTCAGCTCAACTGCTGACACACTAAACTAACAGTGAACATTGTAAACATCATACCTGCCACCATCAACATATTGACATTGTGATTGTGAGCATGTTTGCACGCTCATATTAACATTTAGCTCAAAGCACTCCTGAGCTCTGCACAGCTTGAGAGAGACTCTTATTCTTACTGGACTTTATTTTGTATTGTTCGGTAGTGTGTGTACTGCTTTCTAGATCTGTTTTCTATGAGCTGGTGGTGACACAATAACAGTCTTTATCTTTTGTTCAGGTAAATCACTGTTATATTGCTATGACCAGTTCTGCCCTTTTAAATATTGTTGGCATTTAGATATCAGTGAAGATTGTCAGTGTAACATGACATCAGTGTTTTCTAAATGTGGTGTTCCACTCCACGCAAATGTTCCTTGATCAACACAGCTCAATTGATTACACAGATTTCTTTCTACTTAGATAGCTGCTTCCAGCTGGCCCCTGTTAACGTCTATGGAAGCTATAAGTTTAAAGCTGTTTAATCAGCCTTTTCTACTTTATGTAAGGACCACACTGGGACCAGGAAGTACCCGCCAGTAGCTGCCCAATGAGCGAAAACCCTGTAGGACTGTAGAGTGCGATCTGGAATGAAATGTGAATTAGGAACGCCTGTCACTGGTCCCTTTTTAGGGATTCAGTGGGATTATGTCTGCATGGGTGCCCTGGCTGCAGATGAAACACGTCTGGGATGAAAGTAGGCAGTCTTTGCATGCATGCACACCGAGTTGACCAGCCGCGCCAGTGAGGTATTAAGGCCAAGCGTTGTTGTATTGTTTTTTCTTGTGGTTTAACAGTCAGGTAGCCCTCGGCAACCAAGGAGTAGAAACAAATACTGACAGAAACAGACAGTGCTTTTAGAAATGCCTCAGTGCCACAGAGAGATGCTAAACCAACAGCACAATTTCAATTACAAAAGACTCACCGTCACGTTTCTGCTCAAATCTTATTAGAACCTTATTTCAAGGCTGACCCACATACACAGACACCTTAAAGGCTGCAGACGCCCACATTGATAGCCTATTTGATTTTTCCCCAGACAGATAGAACAGTCAGTGTATTAGTAGAGCTGACCTTACAACAGCTCCTTAATCAGGCTGCCAATAGGGTAGCAAGTCACCATTCCCAACTGACTGCACCAGTCATCACTACTTAAATATGCACAATAAGAAATAAACTTGTATCTCAATTTCCCATGGAGTATATTACAATTTAAACATTTATCTGCAGGCTACAACTCTAATATATTTCAACAGACCAAAAACCTTTGCCAGTAATGAAACAGTTGCTCATCATACATTAAAATATAGACAGTAGCTGCAGTATCATTATTGTTAATATAAATGAGGAGAATTCAAATTTTAGTTTGGCTTTAAAGAGACACATGGTAAGGTCTAACCTCTGGAGTACATTTTACTACTTAAAGCTACATGGAACTGTTGATTTTGGCGGCCCCTATGGACAAAAGTAGTAGTGTTTTCTGGAATGAAGACTGCATTTCCCATGAGCACCACCACCTCGTGTCGTAAAGATCTTGATCTGGCTAGTGTGGCTTTGTAATATGATGATGGTCAAACAAAGTCAACTTTGTTTTAGAACCATTCTTCAGAGTTGGGTACTGAACTTGGTACCCGAATTATGTCAGTACTAAAATGAGGACCAGTTCACGTTAAATCCATTGGAGCCAAATGTTAGTGTTTAAAAGAGCCCCTCTGGGTGAAAAAGCTGGGTTTAGACAAGAGGCAGAAGCGCTGCAAAGTGCCCTGAAGCCTTGAGGCTAGGGTTGCAACGGTATGAGATTTTCATGGTATGATAACCATCTCAGAAATATATTGTGGTTTCATGGTATCATGGTATTATAGAAATAATGTGTTTGTCAGTCAGAATGACCCTTGGTTATTTTTGGTTTAACAAATGTTTTGTAGCTATAATTGAAACTTGATTTTCCGTCCAGTTGCATTGTTTTTTTCAATATGGTAGATTAGCAAATGTACATGCTAGGAGAACTGTCAACTTTTATCTCATGGTATACCTTAAAACCGGTGTATCTACTTGAAGCCAACTTTGAGGCTGGCCCTGGAGCCCCAAGGTGCCGTCGGGTTCAACTTCAGATAGGAGGTGGAAGCGTGTCGAAGCCAGGAAGCCCGTATTGGAGCTTTGAGGCCACTTGTTGACTTACCAGTGAACCAAAACTATTGTTGCAGCACCAATCTGCTGTGATAGTTGTGTCTGGTCCATATTTTCTGTATTGTTTATGTAATAGCCTAGTATCACTGCTGGTCCAGCAGATGCACGCACATGCAGTGTACACATGTATAACCAGACAGACAGAGGTTTAGCTCTATGTGTTTGATTAAAAAAGAGCAGAGGAGCAGAATTGTGTTTTACTGTACTACGTCTACTCTACAGCTTATTCAAAATTTCTGTTATTACAAAAAAGTAAATCACAGAAAAAGGTACCACTGAGTACCAGGGCAAAGTGCAGGTACCACAACCATTCGCAAACCTAGGTCACATCGAAATCTAAAACTAAAAGATTCAGTTGATCGGCTATAGTAATTTTTCTGAAAAAGCTAAAGTTTTCGAAACTCCCTAATGTTATGTCTTCATAATAGGCCATCAGCAAGATAGAGCTTGTTAACAAGACCAACACAAAATGTTACATAGCTTACATAACTTCCGCAATTCTCTCCATCTGTTGAAACAACTGACGAAGGCTGACTTGTGTTTTTGCCCCTGCTCACTGTCCCGTCTTGCTTTTGTTTTGTTATTCTGTTAGTTCTTCTCTTTTTCTCTTTGCTGATCCTGCCTCAGTATCATTCATAACCACAAAATATAACATCAAATGTAAAAATGTCTAAAAAAAAAAAAAAAAAAAAAATCTTCTCATGCTTCCTTTTAACTTACTACTCACTGTGAAACTTTGTCTGGGAAAATGTAAACATTTGTGCCATAAATCATTTAGTCTGATTTCAGGATGGGGATGAATCAGACCCAGGGACAGGCATTAAGAATAATTGTGTAGAAATAGTCAGTCTTCTTGTTGATGGTCTGGTATGCTTATGTAGCTTACATAGAGGCATTAGCGTGAAGCTGAGCCTGCTTTGTATCCAGTTTAAAACTCATTGTAGCTGCTTTAAATAATGATGTAATGATATAATGCTGCAGCGTTTATCACAACCAGGCATGCGGGGACAACAGCCGCACAGAATCCCTGACTAAACATTTAGAAAATGCATGGCATCCAGATAGGCGCCTGAGATACCAGGCACGATGGACAGAGGGGGAGAGAAGGAGAGACAGGCGAGAGGATTTGTGGAGAAGGGTGAGACAGAAGGGGACGACTGCCTCCACTTAGCATGCTATGAGTCAAAGGTTCGCCAGGGGTCATGAGCTGCAAACTCAGTCATGAATAAAACAAATCATGTTCTCCGATTCTTGTTCCAAACTCAAACATTCAGCAATAAGTTCCTCTGGGAATACGTGGGGCTTTTTTTAAGGCTTATTCCAGGGCCTTGAGAAGGCATACCACATGTTTCATAACCATGAAACTTATTAAAGTGGAGGATGGGCAGAAAGCAGACCAGATTTTCTACCCCCAGTCCAAGAATATTAGCAATAATACTCTGGTTCACTATCGTCGGTCTTGGGGCAGGACATGGCATTTTTTTTTCATCATGGACTGTGTAATTCAATAATAGAGCAGAAAATCAAGTTTGATGTTTCGCAGAGCTCTCTGAATTACAAAATGTGCTCTCTCTCAAAAAAAAAAAAAATGCTAAGAAGCATCTCTGGCTGTAACAAGGGACAGAGGAGAGCACAAGTGTTGTTAGACCACAGACAGTGTGACAAGCTGATTAAAATGCCCACAGACTGGGAGAGCTAGACCTCCACTCTCTATTCACTCGACCCAGGCACGTCGTCACGACAACGAAGGACGACAAAGGCCTTTCTTAGGCTATTGAGTGCTGTGAAAGAAGAGGCGGCCGTGTGTGTGCGTGTGTCTGTGTGTGTCTGTGTGTGTGTGTGTGTGCGTGTCTGTGACTTGGAGTGGAGATGTGGCTGTACAAGCCGTAGGTGGTAATGTATGCAGACCATCCACAAACAAATGAATACGCATGCACGTCCCACTGCCACCTCCTTAGCATTCTGCCACACAATGACCATACCAGCGTCCTCGATGACGTGATGCTTCATCCGAGCATATGGCCACGCTAAATTCAAACCCCTAACTAGCCACGGACAAGCTTTTTGAGCTTGCTTTGTCTTTTTTGGAGACAGAATGCAAATGCCTTTGTCTGTTCATTTTTCCAGTCTTTTTTTTTTCCATTTTTGCTCTGGTAATAGCTCTGGAAGTCAGGATAGATTCAGGGTAGATTCAATGTATTTGATAACGGCTTTAAACCTCAATCACTGTCTGAAACGTTACCCTAAATCAGGGCGATATCTCCATCTTATCAGTAAAACATGTCAGTAAACATTTTTTTCTTCTACATTAGAAGTTAAGTAATGGCTCCACACAGTAGGTAAGGAAAGGCAAGACTACTGTACATTACTTCAGGTCAGGTCGGGTTTGGGTTGCTTGATATTCAGGCTTGCTTTAATTTAAAGGAAAAGTTCGTCATTTTGGGGAATATGTTTATTTGCCTTCCTGCCCAGTTAGATAAAAAGATCAAAACTATTCTCACATTTTTCTTTCCACTAAATATGGAGCTACAGCCAGCAGCTGGTTAGCTTAGCTTAGCCTAGCATAAAGCTTGGAAACTGGGGGAGACGGCTAACCTGGTTCTTTCCAAAGTTAACAAAATGTGTACAGCACCTTAGGAGTGTTTTAATTCATTTATATTTTATTCATTTAATTTGTGCAATAACCAAGTGTAATGTCAGCTGTAAAAATGAGGCGCCATATGTCATACGTTGGACTGTTTCTTTGCTGGGTGCTTTGACGTCCAGGAAGTCATTGCACTCTGCAAAGCTCTCTTAAAATGTTATCCCCGAAGATGTTATTTCTTTTGACTTTGATTGTTGCTTAAATATTTAAAGGGACAGTTCACCTCAAAAACAAAAACAGACATTTTTCGTCTTGTCTGTAGCGCTAGTAATCAGTCTAGATTGGGTTGATGTGAGTCATCAACCGTGGAGATGTGTCATGGACAAGAGGCTCATGTTTATGACAGCGTGTGATAAACTTAACGCTGTCACATTAACTACTTAGTGGTGCTAAGTAAGCTAGGAGTAGATGCACGCTTCTGTCTGCATTGTGATATGGTCAATGGGTGTAATTCCATAGAAAAAAAACAGTTCCTTTGAAACTGCTCACAACAAAGTCTGTGGATTATTTTGAGTACCTGGGTTGTTTTTACTGGAAAAAGTCATTGCTGTTGACAGACATCTCTACAGCTGATATCTCGGCAACACTCAGCAACAAACACCAGAACAATCTAGACTGATAAACAGCACTACAGTAAAGAGGGAAAGTATACCTTTATGATTTTGAGTCCCTGTTATGTTATAGGGAAAAAAAAGATTTCAAGCCAATTTGTTTGGGGCTTTAAAGTCTGTCAGCCAAACTCTGCAGCCATAGAACAGCATGTGGGTATATCAATAATTTATCACATAACCCAGCTGAGCGTTTGTAGTAAAACAGCTTCAGTCAATAGATAAGCCTGCCACAGCCACCTTTTGATTCAGTCAGTCCATTTATTAACACAGGAAACTGGACTATAACCGCACAATGGAGTCTGTGGACAGAATTTCTTTTTAAAGGATTTTCCCATCCTCTCCAAATAATTAGGTACATCCACTTCCACATATGCTTTATATTTAAGGAAACTCTGCATCCCTGAATTCCTTTAGTACAGGTTATATACGTTAACCTAAAAAAGACTTAAATCAAAGCAGCACCCTGTAAGGAAACATACGGGAGGCTACTGTCCTTTCAGATACTTTGTAAAAGTGCAAGTTTTTTATGATCTGTTATGTTTTTGCTTTGTCATCCAATTCTGCCTTTTTCTCACGTTGTCATTCGGTGTGGCCGACTAGCTGACTCTCCTCTGGGAGGCCACAGAGCTGAGGTCTGTAATTGTGGCAGGATTTGTTGGCTGCTGCCTGCGCTGCGCCGCTGTGCTCCAACTCTGTCAGTAGAGGCTCTTTCTAAGGATCTGACCACTAGCCACTTAACGCACTCTGTCTTACACACACACACACACACACACAAAGGAAGCACCCAACCAGCACCCGCTCAACAAAATCAAATTCATTTCTCACTATTATTATCATCTTTTTATTATATGGTACTATTTTAAGTCTGGAGGTAGGTTAGGCTGTGAGGACCATGTATTCCCATCAAACTATATTCAAACATGCACTTTTAGATTTATAACAGACATGCTTATTAAGTCACCATATTTTACTGCACTCCAGGGCCACTTGGGTCCCACAGCCGTTTGCCTGTCCCTGGTTAAAAAAGTTAAATTGGGCCTCAGCTGCTATTGTCAATCATTCTCTCTTTCTCTCCTTCTCTCCCTCTCTCGCCGTCTACCGTCTGCTTCCTCGCTCTTTGATCCTCGAGCCTGTTGAATGTTGAACTGAAGAATTACAGCACCATCAGTTCCAGTTTGTCATATTTCCGTGACAGCACTAGTCTTCTCTCTCTCTCTCCCAACTCGTCAAGGTCAGCGGGTCAAAGAATTTTCTGTCATGTGCTCAGAAAAACCAGTCGCACCTTAGGATGAAAACTTCTGTCTGCTGTCCTCTTAATTAACCATCGACATAAAGTTAACAATGTAGATATTAATTTTCATGTAGCAAAAAAAAGAGTATAAAATAAATGATCAGATGAATCATTGTAGCAGGAAATGTTGCTCTCTCACTGAGGACAGAGATGACACAGCCCATCTTCCACAGGCAGACCCGGCTGAGTCTGCCAGTCTCTATGTTCAGGCTGTGATCACTGAGTCTGTACATAGTCAGTATCTTTATCGGTTTTTCATCGGTCACAGTGGTCAGATAGTTTGCCATTGTGTACTGTCTATTTAGGGCCAAATAGCTTTGAAGTTTGTTTGGGGTTTTGTGGTAGATGTCCAATAGCTGCTATAGTTTTCTTTTTCTTTAGCTATAATTTGGTTGTGCGGATTGTGTGAGGGGTGTCCTGAGGCCTTGTGCTGTTAGAGAAGGTGAGCCTCAGGTCATGTTATTTCAAAAAGCCCTCTTGCAAAGGTTCCTCTACGTAATGAAAGTTTTCCTGATGACATTTCTGACCTTTAATTATTTATTGTTAAACAGTTTGGGACTGGTGTTTTGAATGATGATCGTGTACAGCATATAAAGATTATCACTGATAGATAACAGCACATTAAAGTCAATTGCTCGTACAGTGAATCGCAGGTCGCGCGTGTCAGGCTGTACCAAGCAGCTCAGCTTAACACCTGCTTTTCCCAGGGAGAGCGTTACTGTCTCCAGGGTGAAAAGATCCTGTCATAAACCAGGCTGAGCGAATGTGTGTGTGTGTGCGCACATGAAAAAGTGTGTTATGTAGATGTGTGTGTAGACTCTCTCTCTCCAAGGGAAGTGGCTTTTATCCTGTGTCCGTTCAGTGCAGCCACTCGGTCGAAGAGCTGTGAAAGAGACACTATTCCCTCCAGCAGCAGACAGAGAGCCCCTTCAGCGCACCGGAGGGACCGAGAGAGAGAGACCCTCTGTGTCTGCATGTGAACTGAGGGGAGAGAGATGGCCATTGACCCCAAAGAAGGCGACGGAAATGGAAAGGGGCCAAGCATGTGTACATCTGCCTCTCATAATATTAGCGCTTTCACTGATCTAACCATCTAAGTAGGGATGCACAACCAGCTACTGCACTGTATGTGGATGGACTCACTGGATGTAAAAGTGGATTGGAAGTGATGTGAAGGGTGTGATCGCACCTTCAGTCTGTTGTGTTTGGTCTCAACCAGAGTGGAAAAGTGGACTTGGTTACACATGCAGTTTGTCTGTTTAGGTTCACACCAGCTGTAGCTTGTTTATTGGAGTTTTGGTCACCTGTCTTCGCATCAGGCTAGAGATGTCATTGGCAGGAAGGGGTCCTGATAGGCTTGTCTCTTCTCTTCATTGGTTCCCACAACACAAGAAATAATAGCTCAACATGAGCATTGGTACAGACCAGGCTTGAAGAACTTCTAGTTGGTCAGATTGAACCCTTATGGTAAGTTCATACCAAACAAGAAGCAAATTTTTGCATGGCATTACTCGCGCATAGACGACCACTTTGCAATTGGTGAATATTCGCCCCTCACAGCTGTGCTAACAGTTGGGCTATCTGACTGGAAACTGGTAACTGCAAACTTGGTTTGCCAAGTACAGCTGATAGCTGAAATAAAGTGATGTAAACACGGTAAACATGGAGGCTCTGTGCTCTGAAGCAGCATAAACCAAGACAGCAAAAATCTTTCATTATTTTTTGTATTGTCACGGCAGCACATTACCGCTTCACTTCTTCCGTTGTTTACTTTCCAAAGTAAAAGACCAACTTAAATTACTCAGAGCATTTTGCTAAGAAGCAACTCAACAAAATAGCCTATACAGGTCACAGATACATATTTTAGGAACTTACCAGGTAGTGCTAATCTCCGAGCCCTCTCCATTTTTGATCCATCTCTGTGCAGTACTCACGTTAAGTAAAGGACCTCCAGGTGCACAAAGACGGCCAAAATGTGTGTCCTCTATCTCAGTAATGTCAGGAGAATCTCAACTAGATCTCAATACTGATGGGCTTTTGCAACACAGCGTCTCGTGATTTTCTTGTTCAAGTTGTAAAATTCCAACTTGCGCATTTACGCAAATGTTGCATCTTGGCATCTATTTTGTGTCTTTGCATTGACTTTTTAAGTAATCTTGCAGTGTGAAATGCTAGCATCACGTTGAGTATGAACACACCATTAGGGCGTCAGCCATCGGGCCGAATGCAGAAGTGCCAAAAACTGCAGCTCCTCAAATGGCCTCCTGAGGCTAGCTCCAAAAGCAAGTAAATTCAAAAGTGTCCAACTTTACAGCAGAAATGAACCTGTTCACAGCTTAGTGCAAAAAAGGCACAGATGTCAATGGCAGAGACTGTGATTTATAGTTAAGCTTTGGATTTCACCCGTTGATGTCACCAATGAAACACTAGAGGGATGTGTTGTATTTGATCAGTCACAGTGTGTTTACATTCTCTCATATGCACGTACTTGGATCTGGAGTTACATCCAGGTAACTTTTATTTCTGAATAGGAGAATCGACGTGTTTACATTCTTCCATCAACCGTAACAGAAAGGGGTGATTGTGGCAGCCTGGCAGGTTGTAGGTTTGCAGTGATGTGAGTAGATTTCTTTCTTTAACATCCTTTATGTTGTCTTCACCATCAACTGTCTCCTCTAGCATTACAAACTTGTAGGAGAAAACACAGCAAACGCCTCAATATTCTTGTAAAGGCACCAGGAATAGCATTTTTCATTGCTGTCAATTTGACTCTGTCAGTCTCATGAACATCACCCAAACATATATGCCGACTTTTTCCACTACTTACTTTAAATCAATTCCAGTTGTTTACTGTCAAGCGTTTGTGCCTGTTCTGTATCTTCCTGCCTGCGTGTGGTCATTGCTGAGATCAAACAGACACTGCTACTCTCCCTACTGTACTCTCTGGATGGGATCGACGGATGCCAGTGTTGCAGAGTTAGAGGCCCGGGGCGAGACTCCAGCCAACCCACCAGAACATAACAATGCAAGGCAGTGCTCCAATGGCTCCAGGCCCAGTGTCCCCCACTGTCCCCGTGCTGCTGACCCCACATATTTTATGGTTCTTAGGCGTTCAGTGGGCTGTCACGGCTCATTAGGAGTTTTAGAAATGAACTTGCACAGCAGACTCTCTCAGTGATTAATAAACATGGACAGAGAGAAAAAGCGAGACAGATAGGAATGGTTAGGGCAAAAGTTCACTGAAGAGACCGCATTCTGAGAAGTTTATAGTCTATAAATACACTTGGTGCACACACACACACATATATATGTCAACTTTTTTACTGCTGTTGATTGTGATAGATATGTCGCCCCGTCATCAGCAGCTAAGAGAGTCATTATTCTGGGTCTAAGTGGAGAGTTTTAGCCAAGCTCCAGTTTCCGAGGCTAACAGGACTTAAGTTCTGCGGAAATGACTCACATTTGTTTATTTATATGTTTTCTTGCATGTGAATATTTGCTTCGTAGTTGCTTTGTGACCACCCGTTCCCCTCCCCAATTCAGCTCACAGTCTAATGGTCTACCAGAGGTTATTTATAGGTTGTTGGACTGTGCCCCATAGCCCACCATGCCGCATACCAGACAAAACTGATGAACTCTGGAGATTGTTGGTGAACAGCCTGAGAGAATCCGCCCCTCTGCTTCTCTAAAGGGGGGCAGTGGTGTTTGAATTACTACCAAACACTTCCACAGAGTAAAAGTAGATGTTTTGCTTTTAACATCAGGAAACTGACTGTGGCAAAGCCTAGATGTAGTGTATAAACTTGAAGCCCTAAGATCTGCACCTCTAAGAATAATGCATTTGTGTTTGTTATTAGCTTAAAAGGTTTAAAAGTAAGCCTGTTGATTTACATCACTGAAAATCCCCAAACTTTCCCTAAGACTCACCCACATTTAAATGGATGATTATACAGAGAGCTGTCTTATTTGAAGAGTGGTCATTAAGTTGATGAATTAAGTGAAAATGCTGCATTGCCCTAACAGGTCTCTGATGTCAAAAGAAATATCTTCTCTTGGCGTTTACATCAACCACAGCTGTGTTTCCCGTGCCTCTGCTCTTCCCCTCCATTTCCACTTTGTCCCACAACACAGTCATCAAGTCTGATCTCATGGTAGCTTGTAGGAGGCCATCATTGCTGTTTGGTAAAAGGAAGTTCCCATGGCGATGGGGTCATTGCATGCTATAAATATGTCGACCGCAGCATGTAAGCTGGTCAAAGAGCAGGTGAGGACGCCTGCTCAGAGTAGCAGTGAGAATTTGTCTAGAATTGTTCCCAGGCTTTCTGTTACAGAGGCTGGACGAGGCAGAAAATATCCAGCTTGCAAAGTTACTAGTGTAGGGCAGCGGTAGGCAACCTGCGGCTCCAGAGCAGCATGTGTCTCTTTGGCCTCTCTCTAGTGGCTCCCTGTGGCTTTGACACACACAAAAAAATGTAAATGAATAACGTTAATTTTTTAAAAACATTTTTATTTTCATTTATTATTGTTGTTGGGCGATAGTGACTCTGACATTCCCCCATTGTAAAAATGTGTATCTTATAAAAATGATAATGATAAAAAAAAATATATTTTAACATTTTGTCTACTAAGATTTGAAACTGATGGCAGTGTTAAAGATTTAAGGGATTGTCAAAGCTGTAAAAAGTCATCCTGAGCTGAACATGAATGTCTGTTGAAGTGGTGGTCCAACCCTAAATCAACACTAGTAACATGGATAAAGAAGGCTTGTATCTGAGAGCTCTAAAGATTTGACTCAATAAAACATGAGGCACACTGAATTGGTTTGTTTTATATATATATTTCATGAGGCCTATCTCTCCCCTGTCTCAAATGACTATGGATTTTCAAACCCTGTTTAACAGACTGGCCACTCCTCTTGACATTCGCGCACATACACACCCGCCTTAAATCCTCTGACAGTGGGCGTGGAGGTTATTTCTTATTATACTTCTTATTCTGCTCATGAATAAGTAAATAGGAGGCCTAAGACACACTCACCCACTTACCAGACACGTACTAAGACACATGCACCTGCTCCTGGATGGCCCCTGGTTATGTACACACGCACAAATACACACACGTCCACACCCAGCCACACACACACACACACCGATTCCCAGTCTCCTCCCTTTCAACACCCATCGTCTTTGTCCTGATTGCAGCTCCAGGGGGTCGACAGTTAGGTGAGATGGCACTGCATGGCTAATGTCTTAGCAATCTATTCACACTGCAAGGTAATGGTGCACAATATTACTTTTTTTTTTTTTCCAAAGTATCACAGTCTTATGTAGACATGGCTTTCTTTATCATTATGCTGAGTGTTGGGGCATAAGTTATACTTGTGAGAGCTCATATTCTGTGAATCAAGTTGTGTGTAGAGTTCTTACACATCACCATTTTAAAGCTTGCTCCATACACTGTGTTGTACAGAAGTTATTCATTTATTTCTATGTGGCCTTTCTCAGCGAGGTCAGTGAAAGGTCTGAGGAACCTGTTCAATAATTAAAGGGGGTTTTATCTCTAATGCAGAGGCTCTCAGTGACCACTCTCTTCAGAGGTGTTGAGTGATGGCTGTGGAAATGGGAAATGAGAGTTGTTGTTTTAAATGCTCCAGCTGTAAGGGATACTGTGGCTGCTGGTGTTTTGATTCTGATGAGTACACTCTACATAGTGGTAAAGTGATAAACACTAATCATACATTAAATGTGGTCTCTGAGTCATGTCTCCGTCTCTCTCTTTGTCTTTCTCTCTACTTTGTATACAGATTAGTAAACTTCCGTGTTGCTAACATTCACAGACAGAGAGGAAAGGAATGGGATATGATTGCAGGTGAAAAAGTGGAGGAAGTCTTCAGCTGAACGAGAACATAGATGGTGAGATGTTATTCCCAAAATTGTATTTGAGCCATAAGATGTATAAAAAAAACTGCACCTAGCCACAGTGACATCACCCAATGGTTTGTGGACTCCCGTTTTAAAGCCTTGGCATTTAGTTTGGCATTTTGGCCATTGCCATCTTGGATTTTTGGAGCCAGAAGTGACCATATTTGGATGAGCGGGTGTAGATAAAGATAACTGTAGCTGTTGGCTTGGTTAGCAAGGTGCATTTACAATTATGCTTAACTCTGATAATGCTAATGCTAAAACCATTAAAGCCATTAGAACAAACTGTGCTCCCTTGAAAATATTGGACTCTTTAGAGGGTCTTTTAGTACAACAGATCTCGGAACAGGTGACCAAAATGTTACAGTTAACTTTCATGAACTGAGCACACACTGAAATAGCAACAGCTACGGCTACACCTGTACTCTGTGAATCTGAGGTTACGCCATGGTTACTTCACCTAACCAGCGTTATTGCAGTGATAGAGACTTGCCAACAGATGGCACCCATGTGTCACTGAAAGCGACCACGCCCTTAAATATGCCTGAATTCAAGCCTTATTAACATTTAAATGGGTCAGTTATATAAAAATAAAAAAGTTGTCTAAAAATTCACACACACAAGCCCACCGCAGTTTTCATGTGGCCAAAACCGTTTCTTTGTACCAGGCTGTTAACATGTTTATTTCTGCTGTAAAGTTGGACATTTTAACATGGGGGTCTATGTGGATTGACTTGCTCTTGAAGTCCGTCTCAAGTGACCCAAGTCAGCCTCATTAGAGGAACTCCAGTTTTTTGGCACTTGCACATTGGCTTCATTTTTCAGCCCCAGAGGTTGCTGCTTGTTTTGAACCTTGAAAACTGCATTTAAAGTAGGGATGGGTCACNTTCATAGTCGAGCACACTTCCGCGTTGTAGTTTCCTGTAAAAATGTCTGTGAAAAATCCCCGCGATGTGAAAAATACATGCCGAGTAGTCACTGGTGCGCGGAGCTTTGCGCGCACAGGGCTTGCGGACGTCCGCTTTGAGTCCGTGCGGACCTCCATGGAGTCCGTTCCACGTACGTTCCGCCCGAGTATGTTCGGGCATTTAATGATGAATGGATCTCTGTGTGCGTGGCTCCGGGGGGGGGGGGGGGGGGGCAATTATTCGAAAAATTGCCGAATAGTTGCCACGATTTTCGAATAGTGTTTTTGCTTGTGCTGCCCATCCCTAATTTAAAGGATAATGCTGGCAAGCTGGCAATATTAAATATATGTTGGGGTTGCAGCTATCGATTCTTTTAGTAATTGAGTATTCTGTCAATTATTCTGGTGATTAATAAAGTAATCAGATAAGAAATACAACATGTTTTCAGTAAATTACTTTACCTTTATTTAAGGACAATAGTAATACATAAAAGAAAATATTAAGTGTCTGAAAAATAAAAATAAGTGTGCACACAGTTGAATCTGCTGCTAAACTCAACTGCTTGCTCAGTTAAACATTGTGGAACCCTCTGCACAAAGCCGCCCAAAGTACAACTCTGTGACTCACTGAAAAAGAGTATAATAAATTGATATTTATTACCAGGCCTTCATAAAAATCAAACTTTAAATTCTTATGACCGGCTAGTTTAGACTCACTCACTGTGGTCACGGAGGTGCCTTACACCTGCTGACCCTTCTCACCCGTCTAAATTAATATACCTGCTGTACTTCATATGTGCTTGTAGTCTCCATTTTCTACTTGTGTGTGTGTGTGTGTGTGTGTGTGTGTGTCTGTCTGTCTGTCTGTCTGTCTCAGAGTGATTGAGTGCCACATGTGTGCTTGAGTGCATGAATGAGTGAGTAAGGGGTGCATGTGTGTTAATGTAAACGTGATGTTAACGTTATCTTGTTGTGTTGGGTCTGTTCGGCGAACTTGATGCATACACTGGATGTTTTCTACTCAGATGTTGTTGCATTGAGGATGTGCTATTGTGGTATGCTAACTCCGTTTTGCAACACACACACTGAACTATGTTTTCTTTTGATATGAACTTGTAATGATCCCACACTCTTAACACTTTCTGTCGTGTCTCCTCTTTTTGTCTTGCTGTTTATTTGTCCCTCTTCCTCCACTGTTTTTCAATTGGTGCTATACATTAGCATTACAGCTACATACAACTGCGAAAGTAATGTGAGCTTGTTGTGCAGCAGATCATTTCGTTTTTAAAAAAAGACTAATTTCTTAAAATACACAGACACTGTTGTTTTTAGTCAGTAAATAGTGCATTTAAACTACAGTGTGTATGTCCATGGAAATGATGGAGCATGTCAGCCAGTGCAACAGTGAAAAAGAGCATCTTCTTGCCAGCTTAAATTCTTAAGATGTTCTCACCGCATCTTAACATTTATCTCAGCCTAAACCTAAGCTCTCTAAAACTCTTAACCTTGCACTATGCGCAGCTGGAAGCAGCTTTTACTCTTATTGAATGTTGATGTCTAACAAGAAACTCCTGCATCTTTAACCCTGTTCTGTTTCTTTCCTCAGAATATTTGCCATGCTACATGGGAAGGCTCTTAACTCCACCCTGCTCTTGCTCCTCATCCTCATCATCTTTGCCACAGTTCATGGTCGCTCCTATCCACGGTTTTCCCGCAATGACACTGAATTCCAGCACCTGGTGCTTCACCCAGACCCCTCTGTGGGGACGGTGTACGTGGGGGCCAGGGACCATCTCTTCCAGCTGGACGGATCAGATGGACTCCGGCTGGAGCAAGAGGAGACGACTGGTCCCGTGAGCGACAGCAAAGACTGCCTTCCCCCCGTCACTGAGTTCAACTGTCCTCAGGCCAGGAGAACTAGTAATCACAACAAATTACTCCTGGTAGATCCAAAGGCGTTGGAGCTGATCACCTGCGGCAGCATCCACCAGGGCACCTGCCAGAAACGCAGCCTTGCATCTATCAAGAAGGTTCTCTTCTCCACCGAGAGGCCCGTGGATACTCAGTATGTTGCGGCCAATGACCCCTCAGTTTCAACTGTGGGGCTGGTGGTGGGGCTTCGTGGCGGGGAAAGGACAGTGATGTATGTGGGTAGGGGTTACACCGCTAGCCACCCACCTATCTCCACTCGCCACCTTTCATCTGAACCAGTCTTTTCCTACGAGGAGACAGCTAAGCTGGCTGTGGCTGGGCGTCTGTCGGAATACGACCACCATTTTGTGATGGCGTTCACACGGCGCACATATGTGTACTTCTTGTTTTACCGCCGTGACATTAAGTCAGCATCAAGGGAGTACCGGACCTATGCTGCCAGAGTGTGCCTAGACGACACTTCCTACTATTCCTATGTGGAGGTCCCTCTTGTCTGCCGATCCCCTTCCTCTCCTTCCAAGACTTACAACCTGCTCCAGGCTGCCCAGGTACTTTCTTTCAAAATATTATCAACACGAGTCCTTTGACATACTTGTAGGGAGCAGCAATTCAAAATATTGAATTTCCCAGTCATCAAAGTGTGTGAATTTCAAGTCCTGCTTTCAGAAATGTGTTTACATCAAGTTAGCACTGATGCTGGCTGTGTTTAACTTTCCTGAGTTTTTTCCCACGCCTTTGTTGCAACAGGTGGGACAAGGTGCAGGCCGGGAAGGCGAGGATCTGCTGGGAGTCTACTCCACCCGCATCGGTTCCACAAACAACAATCCTTTGGATGCCTCAGCTCTGTGCGTTTACCCACTGGACGAGCTTGACAGACACATCGACTCCACCCGTGACCTCTGCTACACCCAGGACGGCCGGGTGGAGGGGAGAGGAGAGGTGGCCTACATAGAGTACGAGGTCAAGTCCAGCTGTGCCAACCTGCCCATGGTAAGGATAAAGTCAATGAAGGATGGGGGTTAAATGTGTTTGCGTTTTAGCATCAACATCGACCTGATGTTGAAGCTGACCTTTTCTCTGATGGAAGAAAAGCAAACATTTTGGAGCAATGGGCTTTTAAAACAATGATTTTGTCAATAACGTGCTCACATGAGACTCTCAAACTACTGTTTCTCTATGGTCCTCTTAGCAGAATTGCATGCTTTGATTTTTTTCTGCTTTGAATGCTTGTTACAGCCTTGAAACTGACCGTATAGTATGTGCATTAGGGCTATACATCATGATGAATTATTTCCTGCTGTCTTAATGTACCTTAAGTATATTGACTGAATTGGTTTCAGTGGTCACAAAAAATCAAAACAGAAACTACAGCAGAGTAACAAGGGATGACTGGATTGCAGAGATTAAGCTTAGTAACAGGATGAATGAAGGCATTGTAATGAGTCCCTCGTCGAAAAGCCCAAAGCTCCCAGATGCCCCAGGAGTAGCTTTGCCCAGCTGCAGCCCTCCAGTGACCCTCTCTGCTGCCCTGCAGCCGCTCAGGTCCTGCCAGCCCTCAGAACCATTTAATGGGATCGTTAGGGATCAATAAACCAAACTAACCCTGAATCAGCTGTGCTGCTGCTTAATGAGCTCTGACAAGGACGGATGGGAGTTTTTTTTTTTTTTTTAAACCCACTGACATAAGAGGACAGAGAGCGCAAGAGAGAGGAAAAAGGGAAACCGCAACATGGGAATAGAAAGACTGGCAGGGAATGAGAATAAAAGAATCTAGAGGAGATGCTGAAAGAAACACAGAGAGATGATTAAATGAAAAGAGGATATATTAGATCACAGTTCCTTTTGCAACAACGATAAGTCATCTTATTTTTTTAATAAACTCTGAGTAGACTGAAAAAAAAATTTGTCCCTTTCTACTTCCTCCTTCAGGGCCAATTATCTGGAGCCAGAGCTGGGAGACTTACTGGAAAGCAGGGTTTAGAGTGGTTGTTTTGCAAAACCAAAAGAGCGAGTTGGCTGTGTCCGTATGAGTCTACTTTAATCTATGGTGCAATCCTCTTATGTTGAATTAAAAGGATCCAAAGGCTCTGAGGCAATAGTAGGAAAGAATGGGCGATTTGTGAAAAGATGTGAGCACAGACTTGTCAGTCTGAAGCACAGTCAACAGACTGAAGCTTAGTTTGACCTTTTTAAGGGAAGACACTACAGGTAAATAGAGTAAAGTGTTTAATATATAGTTATCACCATGAAACTTCTTCATTTGATTACTCACAATAAGACAGTTTATTGTATTACAAGTTTTCTGAAATTTTATGTTTAGATATGCAAGTGAGACATTATCTAATTAAATGTGTGCTATGTACATTCCCTGACCAAAAGTCTGAACATTGAAAAAATTAAGGTTTAAAATTCCTGTTTCATTTTGGTGACATATTAGAGTCAAAGGTTTGTACAGAAGGAATTTTGGTGGTGTTTTTTTTTTTATTATCTCTCCATAAATCAGAAAACACTGTCAACAGACATGAAAAATATTTTTGTTGCGATGTTTTTTTGGAATAAAATGTTACATCAATCAGGCTATGAATGATATATGAACAAACCCCTCTGAAGAAACCTTCAGAATATAGTTAGGAATAAAACTGTATGTGGGTGCTACTGAAGGGGAGATTTCTGTATCAGACTATGAGAAAAAAACAGTTTGAGAAAATGGCCGTAAAAGACATGTATTGTAAAATTACATACATCGTTAGACCAAAAATAAGACACTACAGGTGAATAGGGTAAAAGTTCTGACTCATAGATATCACCATGAAACTTTCCTTGCTGATTTTTTACCTTAAGACATAATTTTTTGGTATTACAAGTTTTCTGAAATGTTAAATCTAAATATGCAACTGAGGCATTATCTAATTAATCATGCAGTTTTGCATACATTCCCAAAGCAGAAATTTAAATTAAAATAAACAACCAAATGTGTATTTTAGATGTTTTCTTTTCACTAGTGTGAAAAAAACATGTTATGAAGGTAGAATAACCTAAAACCTAAGAATTGACCACTGTGTAAAAAAGCTAGGTTTTCATCCGGGGTGTCTTGCCTTAAGATCAATAGAAGTAAACGATACCATTAAAATGTTCTCCTTTGTATTAATTTAAGGACAAACCAGCTGACTTAAGTCTTTGTTGTGGTCATATGTTGTAGAATACCCTCAAGGCATATCCGTGTGGCTCCGACCACACCCCCAGTCCAATGGCAAGCCGGGCACCGCTGGAAGCTAAAGCTGTTTGGCACACCTCAGCTGCCCGTCTGACTGCTGTGGCTGTCAGCGTCAGAGACGGACACAGCATCGCCTTCCTCGGAGACTCCAAAGGGAATCTGCATAAGGTAGCTCATCCTACGTCCGACATACTTTGTGCCAGTTTCTGTAGGCCCCTCCTTAAGCTTGCCCCAGCATGCACTATAGGTGGGAGGCACCCTGGACGCATCACAGGTTTAACAGAGATCAGTGGGTTGTGGAAATATTTAAACAATTACCTAATTTCCTTTTAATTCAGTTTCCTAACTTTCCACTGAAGTCAGTCACACCAGTAGAGCCTCTCTAATACTGTGATTCATACAGCCCTGCCCTTGTGGCTGTTGCTGCCTGATCCTTCTAAGGAGGTGTATGGATCATTTCCCAGGAAAGCAAACACACCTCGCACTACATGAAACAGTTGCAACCCGTTTGAGGGATTTTCTGTGCCGGTTCCCATATACTTCTACATCGCTTCACATCACTTCACAACTACAGCCTGAAGATTCCAGTCATTCCAGCATTCACAGTTTTCCAACATACACAGACTAGCATACCACCATGACCGCATGCCTAATACATTTGCTTTTTGTTCTGTGCAGAATGTGATTATTGGAGACTAGTACTTGAAGCATTTTTTAGCTAATGTTTTAAGGCATTGATACGTCTTCTATGGTTTTTTGGAGGGTTTCTGGAATGTACTTTCCAAAAGCAGATTTTTGTATGACTCTTGCCTTCTTTGTACTGCTTTTTACAGTAATGCCCAAAAACTGCTGTGTCTCAGCACCTTTGAAACAACATCTGCATAGAGTTGATAGTCTCATGTTGGATGGTTGTAGACATAATACTGCTGTGAGGTATTCGGGGAGATGGTTATCGTGCAGTAGGCCTGTTTTGTGGTGTATGTGTGTTTGATGTGTGTAAAAGAGAGGGAGGGGGACACAGAGTCAGACATAGTGCTTTTAGGTAGCAGATCAAAGCAGCACTCCATGTAGCCATCTGAAGTAAGCTATTGTAACAGGATTATCGTATCACAGCAGGACAAATTCCACAGCATCCAGATACAGGACTGTGTGTGTGTGTGTGTGTGCGCGCACAAGCCCACAGTTGATGCCCCGTTTTAGACTTCATACTAGTATATTTGCGATGGCTTAGCTGGGGACAAATTAGTGTCTCCAGCTTAATTTTAATACAGTTGCAGTCAATCCACATGTTAATTACAACTGGTAGTGGTATCAACCATCTCAACTAAGCCTTGGCAAGATAGCAAACAAGTGTATTTCCCAAAATGTTGAACAATTTCTTCAAGGTTAGGTGAGGCCTGGTCTGTTTCAAAAGTGTCAAAAGTTGATCAACTCATATCTGGGGCAGCATGGTGGTCCAGTGGTTTGCACCGACACCTCACAGCAAGAGGATTCCTGGTTTGAAGCCAGCAGTAGAACGGGGCTCTTCTGTTGGGAGTTTGCATGTTCTCACCGTGTCTGCATTCCAGGTTCTCCGACTTCTTCCCACAGTCCAAAGACATGCAGTGTTGATTAACTGGTGACTCTAAATTGTCCATAGGTGTGAATGTGAGCATGAATGATGGTCTGTTTCTATGTGTCTGTCCTGTGATAGTCTGGTGACTTGTCCACGGTGTACCAGGCCTCTCGCCCACTGTCAGTTGGGATAGACTCCTGCACCCCCGCCAACTGTGCAAGGATAAGTGGTTACGGAAAATGAAAAAAAAAAAATTAAATCAACTAATATCCTCCCCTTTGTCTACTTATCTCAATTTCCCATACACCTGTTACAGATACAGTACAGATATTGCGTCTTCAATACAACATCACGTCATCTACAAAATCTGACATGCAAAACAACAAACTGCATAAATGTTTCCAAGTCACCAGGCATTACAGAGCTACTTCCCATGCCATTATGTGTTGAGTGCATCCTCTTAATGGGACAACTGATTCTCCATTCAGTTAACAGTGATCAAGTGAGAGCCTTCTGGAAAGAGGCATGAAAACCTCTGCTAATCTCATTAACATGAGGTAACATGAGAGTTTGAAGGCCTGGGAATCACTTAAGCCAGAGGTGTCTTCCTGTGCTTCATATTAGATTTGACTGGGCTGTAATCACATTCACGGCCACTTCTGCTGCAATCCTGCACAAGTGTGATTTGATTTGCGATGGAGTTGTAAGCTGAAGAAGATATATCTTTAGCATGATTTTCTTTTTTTGTCAGCTCTTCATTTTAGTTTTGCAGTATGAGAAATTTGGCTATTGTCTAGCTAGTGATACTTGTTTTATACAGTACTGTACATGTCATACTCCGCAATTTCTAAAGCACCTGTTGTTTTTCTGGTGCACTTCTTCAGGTATATCTTGGCCGAGATGGTCAGGTGGAGGTATACGCGAACATGACGATCCAGCCCAACTCCCCCATTAACAGTGACCTTTTATTGGACCAGAATGGAGCACACATCTACATCATGACCAAAACCACTGTAAGTCTAAAGATGTAGTAATGCTGTTTTGTAGGTACATGTAATTTTCTGTTTTAAAAATTACACAGCATGAACTTCAGCAGATTATGTTAGCAAGTAAGCTTTCACAAGTTTTATCTGTGAACTACTCAACAGATGTATTAACAGCTGTACCTTTCTTGTTGCGTCTGTCCATTCAACCACTCACCCAGATGTCTCCATACATGGGACCGAACATGGCTTGTCATTCATCGTCAGACAATTTATCGTTTGTCAGAGTTTTTCAGGCTTTGATACTTCCTCAAGCTGTGTCCTTCACACACAAAAATAGGATAAAAGAATAAGAGGCAAAGAACATAAGAGAGAACAGAGAGGCCAGCTGGCTTTTGGGGTCAGAGGTCATAACCCCACTGTGATGGGTACAACAGTCAGCAGGAGGTGTAAGGTCTGACATAACAATGGTATTGATCAAAGAAAGTGGCCTCTATTGTGTTGGCACACTCCCTACAGAGTGCCTGTGTGGGTAGCCATAGATGCTGATAAATGGATGGGAAACTGCTAGTCTATACATTGCATGGCTTGTCTCACTTCTGGACCACTGGGCGTCATAATCTGAATGTGAATCTGAATGAAGCCTCAGGTTATATTTAATATTCATTAGTAGAAAACAAAAATAATTCTGATTACACGCTTCACAATTTCCATTAAACAACTGGTAGTATGTCATAAGCAGACTGGAGTTATCGTTTCAGACAGACATATTATAATATTTTTGTGTAGGCAAAGCTAATGAACGACTATTTCTCTGGCGAATTAATGCTGACCCACATAAAGAGGCAAAACATAAGAAGATTTATTCAAATCAACTGTAGCGACATTACTAAATGAAAGCAAGAAAATATAATGTTTATTTAGTAGTTGAATGCTCGGGTAAAAGCCAGTGGATGTTTAGATTAATTTACTCTTAATTGTCATGATTACGTTAAAGCTCAACAGACTCAACTAGTGTTATCATATCAAGCTAATGGAATACCAGTAACGTTACGCCTGTTTTAAATAGTTTGACATTATAAGCTAATGATAGATAACTAGCAGGGCTACACCATAACATTAGCTGTAAGAGTATTAATTCAAAGTTTAGCTAACACACTGAAAAAGGCAAAAAGGTAAAGGAAATAACATAAAGGTATTATTATGGACCTTAACGCTGTCAGTAGTTTAAAAAAATACATTGTTTAGTTTAAACTCACACTAGCTGACTAGAGGTTAAGTAGCTAACTAGCTTAGCTGTGCTAGCATTGTCAGGAATGCTAATGTTAGTTAACTAGTCAACTGTAATAACTAAGAGAACGGCTAGACTGCTTTTTCAGTCAGCCACACAAATAACTTGCACTTTACTGAATAACTACTTGGCCTAAAGTTGAAGGGTCTGACACAATTAATCTATGGACAGCAACCATGGACCGTTACTCTGTGGCCACCAAACTTAGAAGCTTAGTGGACTGTGGGGCCAGTGCTTGATAATATTAGTGTCTATCCCTGAATATACTATATGTTTGCAAAGATATATTTTTTATTACGTTCATGTCTTTTCATTTATTGAAATGTCACAGCTAAGGAAGGCTGTGTAAAGTTACATTATGCTTAATGGCCTTTTCTGTCGCTATATTCTGCATAGATTTACATTTGGGCTATTGATAATGTACTTCAGCCACAAAATTCAGGGGATGAGTGGGCAGTTGGGCCAGTGGTTAAAAATATTAGTATCTGTCCCAGAAGTAATGTTAACATTACATTATTTGCCGGTAGATATCCAGCTAAGCTTGATAGCCCATTGGCTATCATGAAAGCAATTGGCATGAATTCATGAATAGAAGTCATTTAATATTGTTATGTTATGCAGTCTTTTTTTGCAAACAACAGAGCAAAAAGTAAATAAATAAAGGAGCTACACAAAAGGTATCAAATAGTCTCAAAACTATCAAGAACTCTTCAGGATTTGGCAAAATAATTATGAAGTAATGATCCTTCTGCTTACTCGTTCAATTTGTAATTACTTTGTTTTTGGCCATCAAGATAAATCCAAGGCACTCTGGTGAAACTGTGAAATCCTTTTTAAGGTCTTTAGGCTTTATGCGGACTATAAGGTTATTGACCAACACACTGATTGATTGAGATGAGCAATCATTGCTTTATTCTTATTCATGCTGCAGAATTTGGTCCCTGAGTTTTTTTTTTAAATAAAAGATATTGGTAGCACAGCATATTGGGATTTATTATTTTTAAAACCATGAAGGTGAATTTTTACCTTATTATACAGAAGAGGCCATAAAGGTGAAACTGAGAAGATTTTAACTAGTAGCATGTCACTGGTATGTAGCTAATTACTCACTTATCTGTCATTTTCAGGTAGAGAAGCGTCCGGTGGCAGAATGTGGAGACCACCTGGATTGTCAGTCCTGTCTGTCTGCCAAAGACCCCTACTGTGGCTGGTGTGTCCTGGAGGGACGGTGAGTCAGTGTACTTATAACGGTGGGGCTACTGTAAATGCTCTCCTACATCCTTTCTTGTCTTTCTAACTTTTCTGTGTTATTTCAGGTGCGGTCAGCGCTGGGAGTGCCAGCGAGGGTCCATGCAGGGCCAGTGGCTGTGGAGTTTCAACCAGATGCAACAGTGCCTCAGTATCCAGCACCTCAGCCTCTACAACATTAGCCGAGGGGAGAAAACTGATGTAATGCAGGGGGAAGAGTGGGGAACAGATGGGAGTAATGTACAATAGTAGCCTACTGTGTGCCAGCTGTAGTCTTGCCTGACTAACCATCTGAAACATTCGAGTTAAAGTTGTATGGTAATCTTTTAGCTCTTTAAAGATAAGAGTTAAACCCAGAATTGGTGGACACAGCACTTTTACATTAACAAGAATCAATTTCTGCTCACTTTCTTTCATCTTCCACCTTTCTTTTCTTTTCCTGATGTCCTTTTCCCATTTCTGTCTCCCTTCCTCAGATTACAGTGTCAGTAGAGGGACTCCCAAGCCTCTCAGAAGGAGAGGCTTACTCATGCTTCTTCCAGGACACCGAGGTTCCTGCCTCACTCACTAACACTGGTGTGATATGCTCCACTCCTGATGCCAGCAGTCTGCCCCCCATTGGTCATGGAGATGGTGAGGTTTTTTTGTATTTGGTCAGCAGTTGTACCTAATGGTTAAACTTTGTGTCAGTATGTGCAAAACATACCAAGTAGGTTGCAATAAGAATTGTATTTTTTAAAAGCTTTAGTGCATGTCAAAAATTTGAAATTCATGACAGTGCCAAAGTAGCACTATGATGCTCTTAAGAATGACACAAAAGTTGGTCAGATAATTTGAAGCTGACATGTAACTGGTTTGTTGTGATGCAGAGTTTGTGATGGTGACCCTGTCACTGCGTTTCACAAATGTGACGGTAGCAGAGACAGAATTCACCTTCTACAACTGCAGCTTGGTCCAGCAGCTCTCTGGACGCAGGCCGTGAGTACATGCACACACATTTCATTGCCCAACATGATACATATTATCAAATCAATCCAGCAAAATACATTATGTTTTAGCAGGTCTACCAAGGTGTTTTTTAGCTTGTGACCTCTGACATATTAGATGACTGAGACCGGTTAGATCTGGTGCATAACCAAAGACATTAATAGCTGTTTTGATAAACTCAGTATTCACAAATGTGTTACATATCGTTTGGTAGAAGTAATTGTATTTTCTGCTGTAGTTCGACATGTGGGAATACCACATGGAAACTAAGCAAGATGCCAAAAAGTGCAAGCAAAAGGAACAGCAACGTGTAGTTAATACAGTGTTCGGTTCTGAGAATGTGGGGAATGAGTTGTGAGAGTTGTCACATACGCTTTCTAATGTTTTTACTGCCACTAATTTTTATCATGATTTGTGCCTGTACCCCTGCTGTGTGCCCTGCTAGATGCCAAGGGTGTGTTAGCAGTCGCTGGGGGTGTAACTGGTGTATCCACCAGCATGTCTGCACACACAAACACACCTGCAGCCAAGGAGTCACCATCTACAACCAAAATGTGAGTCAAAATCAAAGGGATACTTTGCTGATTTTTAACCAGGTCTGTTTCACTGCGGTGTGGGGAGTATGCGCAGATGAACTGAGTTTAAGGTGCTCCCCCTCCTGGAGCTCCTCGCCTATCTGACAAGCAAAGCAAAGTCATCCACTGGATGACTTGGTGGACTTTTGCTTATGGCATGGGGCCGGGAGTTCCCATCATCAAGCCAAACACTGTTCATTGGCACACACTGCCCATAATGCAGTGACATAGACCTGGTTGAAAATCAACAAAGTTTCCCATTAAGTCTGAAAAGGAAGGCTTGTGATTGCATTGATAGATGCTATAAAGATGTGTTGAGTCATGCTGTATGATCATTTTGGAGGAACTAACCATAAAGCTCAATCAACACCTCTTAAAAACTGAATATATCCGTATGTCCGAAGGTTGAATGTATTGAAGGGCTGTTGCATCAGACAGCATTAGTTTTAGCAAGGCATACCTAATAAACTCGCAACTGAGTGTATGCTGTATAGTCAAGGTAAAACGCTGTGTGGAATATAAGCCATTGTTTTTTTTTGTTTGGCTAAGCATTTATCATACTACACCGTGCAACATGCTGTACATATTAGTCTGTGCACGTGCCATGTGTTTGCTGTGTTTGGTGTAGTTTTGTTTTTCTGTTTGTCTTGTTTCTGTATAGTTTTATTTCCATATTTTTTTTCATTCATGAGTTGCCTCTTAATGTATCTGCGTACCCTTTTGTTTTATCCTAATTTTGTCTTCCCCCTGCTTCTTTTGTCCTCTCCTTTCCCTGCTTGTTCACTTGTGCTACTCCATCGTCAAGTTCAAACCGCCAACACCCACTATTCCACCACCCACCAGAAAACTGACCCCTTTACCTCCTACTGTCCGGGCTGCTACAACAACAACCACAACCACAACATTACAGCCACCACCCACAAAGACCCCTCCTCCTACCACAACAGCTGACCCTCCAACTTCCAGCACAGTGACACCATCTACCACCCTTAATACTACCTCCACCTCCCCCCTTACCCTGGCCACAACTACCCCCTCTGACAGGATCTTCAGCCAGGCCACCACCATCCACACTGATGTCGCCACCACTAACAGGTCCCTCCCTGATGTAGAGAGAATGACAGAGGGGGATGGTGGCACGACAAGAGGTTTTTCGGAGGAAGAGGAGACTGTAACCTTGAGTATCACTGTCGAAACTCCCTACACTACATTACCCAGCAACACTAGTGGCCAGATAGACTCTGACCTGAGATTTTTAGAGCCTCTTGTTGAAACAGTGGGTTCTTCCACTGATGTAAGCTCAACCACCTCCAGTGAAGTGTCCCTTTCAATGGACCTCTCTGTCAGTGACAATAAGGAGTCCATTCCTCTGGCCACCTCTGAAGAGAAGGACTCACCTCCATGGTTGGATGAGCAGGAGAAGCCAGAGGAAGAGACTGACGTGGACTCTGCAACAGTTTCGTATGTTGCAGGCACCAGCGAAAAGCCACTCATGTTTACAGAATCACCTGAAACAGTTATCGACCCCAACTCTGAATCTGCGGCGAACTACCAATCAGATTCTTCGACTGACACTTATTTTCGGGTGAGTGCAGAAGCCACGTAGGCAGCTAGTCTAGAAATTGAGCTGTTGCACCAGTCATCGTGAGAAACTACTAAAAGAAAAGTCAGACATATTTTGTGTTTTTTAATCAAGAGATAGATTCGAAAAATTATACCACTCTCAAATATGTCTGTTAAATAGGAAGCTACAACCAGAGGGTGTTAGCTAAGCTTGACATTAAGACAGACTTTCAGTTGGCAGCTGTAGCATTTGACCAGTGCAAACCCTCCAGTGCCAGGTGACACAGCGGGCTAGTGGCCAGCAGCAGTGCTTGGTCTGACCAGTGTAACGGCAGCAACAGAAATTTTACTGATTAGGCAAGGAGTCAGGGCTGTCCACTCCCCCAGAACTGGGTATGTGCTGGCTGGATTTGGGTTGCTGCAGCTGCTGACTTGGGGTCCATCTCCACAGCTGCTGCCCCCTCTCCTCCCAGCTAGGTGGTCTGTAGTGGCAGAGGACACATGTTAAATGTCATTTGAGGCTCTAGTATTAGCTACATAACCATGAACCTGGAGCCGCAGCTATGAGTTTTGGGATCTGCTTAGCAGAAAGCTAAACTAGTAGCAGCATCTCTGAAACGTTTCGCCAGATTGAGACGTGTTTTGTTTGGTTTACTGTCAGACTCTCTTTTTGATCAGTCCATCTTTCTTCATTGGGTTGCTTTGCAGTGTAGGCAGTTGATGCCAATAGAAATAGAACAGCCAATAGAAATGCCCTCTCTCTGAAATGACCTATGATTGGTCAAAGCCTTCCGGCACAGGCTAGATTTCCTAAAGGCTGACAACAGAGCCAAGACAAGGTGCAGAAGTCTAGTTTTCTCTCAGACCACTTAAATTACAATATACTCAAAGTTTATTATGGGACTTTTGCCCAATAACACCAAAACAAACTTAGCTTAACTCAGCTTTTATCTGCAGTAAATATACTGTGTAACTACAGTCAGCATCCTCAGCAATGCAAACAATACTGAATGCTACACTTGTATTGCTGTTATCTTTATTAGCTCTGCTGTCAACAAGAAAGGCAAATGACTGACTCAAAATCAATGTAATCTTAGATGCAAGGATGGAATTCAAGGCACTTACCTGACAGGTCTTATTGACCCGTCTACCCATACCATTTGTGTTCATCTCACCCAACGCTAGCTGCATTTTCTCCAACAAGCCAAGCAAAGTTGCTCTGCCTGATTATGGCATAAGTTCTTTTTCAAGTCAACTCCCTCCATGTGTTTTACTTGCATGTCTAAAGTCTCATTGCTGTGGTATGTTTTTGTGTTGGCAGTCGTTTAGGTATTGCTTCTTTTTAAGTTTTGTGTTTTTCAACTCCTTTGTTTTCATAGTCTCCTATTTCGGACTTTCTGCTAGGCCAGGTTTAAGATGAGATAGCTACTCCCACATTGGATTTATTTAATTTTAGAGGGCTCTGAGATGACTTAAGTTAGATCATTTTTGTGGACAGTCTTACGGGCAAATCTGGGTTTGGCAGAATTGAGGAGAATGCCCATATTCATGGCACCAACTGTGACGTTTTGGTTAGAAGGAATGATTATTTGAGGCTGATTTTCATGGTTAACGCTAAGTTCCTTGGTTCTAGTCAAAGCAAATAGCAACAGTTTAGTAAAACTCTTCTGATGTTGTTGCATGACAATACCCACATGCACAATGTCTGTACAAAAAGATCAGGGCAGAGGAGCTTGCATGACCTGCACATAGCCCTGATGTGAACATCTTTGGTATGAAGTGGATGAGCTGGGCTTTATTGTAGTACCTTACCCAAATGCTACTTGTTCCAACAGTTCAAACATCTAGTAGAAGTCTGTCTCAGACAACTCTAAATTCAAAATGAAAGTATAGCTGTGTTTTCTTTCCCTTGTGTGTAAATATTTCTTATTGTAATGGCTGATAATGTGTCATCAGGAATGTCCGTGTGTGGAGAAAGTCCAGGATTCCTCTCTCCTACCCGTCAATGTGGAGAGAAAAGTCACTCTGGTGGGACAATACCTAAACCTGTTTCAGGTAATGTAACCAACCACAACAGTCCCTTGCTTTACTAGGGTAAGACTACATCTAATATATTGTACAGTTAAGTCTTTTCACCAGCAGCCAGTACGAGAGCAGCTTTGCAATCACATTCTGTAAAGTAATTTTCTCTGGGATATGGCTACATGTTCTGTTTCAGTTAATAAGGACATAAAGGCTCATATTAAAAGCTCTAGACCACAGGGGAGGTTTGATGCATGCTGTGGTTTAGGATGGATTTCCACTGCAACAACAAGAGTTTTAGTGTTTGTTTTGTTTTCCCCTGACATCGAAATTGCACAAAACAGCTTTTTTGCAGTGAAACTGTGTGACAGTAGCATAAAGATTTCACTGTACCCCTACTGACAGGTCAACATGTGTTTATTTTGTCATGTCTGTGTACTTAAATCCATGTGATGTGTACATTTAGGATGAGAATTTGGACTACGAGTGTGTGTTGGACATTGAGAATCAGTCAGTAGTGGTGGATGCCGACGTGGAGCCGGATGCCACACAACAGTCAGTCTTCTTTATCACCTGCCAACCCCACCAGGTCAGAAAATATCCCAATACAGTTATTCATCTCAGGGTGTTGTGTTTAGTTTACACTCTTCAAAGTCTGTCAATAATAACATCTTGTTTTTTTTAAGCTCCAGAAAAAGTGGAAACAGTGGATATTAATGACTAAATAATCAACAATCACTGTTAAAGTTTGGGGTAAAAAAGTATGCAGAATCGTATGCAGAAATTCATGACACCACCTCTTTCCAAATGAACCCTGCTGACGTCAAACCAGTCAGAAAAACAAGGACAAAAACAGAAATGCATTCATCTGTAGTATGAAATAACCCCAATGGTTCAGCCTTTAGTGGAATATAATAACATTCATAGTAACAAGCTGACTAAGAAAATAGGTTTTCAGCCCTTGAAAAACAGGCCTCTACCATGAAGTGCAAGTTTCCTATGACGGCCTAATGTTAAAATCTGTTCATTTACAGTAGCTTTTTTTTTTTTTTTCGGTAATTAAAAGTATTCTGTATTTTTTTTACCTGGATTTTTTTTCCTCATATTTTTGAGACAGTGTTAAAATTTGGTCTAGTACTGAGATAGACAGGCAGCAATGTAATCCCGACAGGCAATTGTGCATCATCAATTTACGTTAAAGGGATAGTGCACCCAAAAATGAAAATTCAGCCATTATCTACTCACCCATATGCCGACGGAGGCTCAGGTGAAGTTTTAGAGTCCTCACATCCCTTGCGGAGATCGGCGGGGGGAGTGGCCAGCACACCTAATGGCTGACGGCGCCCCAGACTAACGTCCAAGAACACAAAATTGAAACCACAAAGTATCTCCATACTGCTCATCCGTAGTGATCCAAGTGTCCCCGACATAAAAAGTTGTTTCGAAAAACATCATATGAACTCAAAAAAATCTTGCTCAAGGAGAAGTCTGAAGTTTTTAAACTGTCAAAACACTGTCAAAATCAGCTAAATATTTAACCATGGCATTGAAAATCTTTTAGATTTAACCCATATTAAGCCAGGTAAGTCCCTTTGAGATCAGTGATCTGTTTTATAAGGGAGGCCTGACATAGACAGCAGCACAGAAAAAGTTACAGCCCAACAACCACACAATAAAAAAACATAAAAGATATAAAGTAACATGTATAAATATTAGAGAACCCACGCACCTTATGGGAGCTTTAAAATCAGGCAGAGAGACCAACATTAACACTAAGCTATGCTTTTTGTAATGTCTCTCCGGTACTCCTCTCTTCAACTCTCACCAAAGTTTCCACCATTGATTTTCCTGCAACAAGTCACCTCTCACAAGATTTCAGATTTCCTTCAATGAGACTTGGTCTCAATAACAAACAGATCAGCAAAAAGTACAAAAAAACCCCATTTCATTTCTGTGTCGGGTTCTTTCCATAATGTTGTCAGACACTTGAAATATAGGAAAATACGGGCATGTCAGTGGCAAAACCAAAACCTTAAATAAACATAAATGAACAGCTCATGATCGAGCCTGTTTCGCTGTGTCAGCTGCAGCGGTCTCTCTTAGTACTGGACCTATTTCAAAAATTGTTGTCTCCATTAGTCACTTAGACAAAAAAAACATGGGAAAATGGTTGCCAGGTTTGGATAAAATAAAGATTCCTTTAAGTTTCTGTGGATGGCACTCTTTACTTTGTCTTTTCAGCCACGTTGGCTACTGGGCCCATGCTTACAACACAGATCTTCTTCAATCAATCAGTCAATCAATTTGTCACATGACAGATAAATCCATTTATTTCAAACAGTGTGATCACATTCATCACTCCCAGTGTCCAGCAAATGTACCATCTTTCATAAGCCCTTTACATATACTGTGAGTCAGTGTTGTGAAGCATCAATACAAGTATTTGCTTTTATAAAGATTGCCAACTTATTTGTCTGTCTCAATCTGATGGAGTAAACCCCACCCATGTGGTAGCATTCACAATGACTGCAAATCACTATGAATCAAGAAAAATAAAGCTCATAACCAAAACCAATCAACCATTGGCATGCTGTATTAGCAAACGTCAATAAACTGCTGTCTCCTGATCATGTGCCTCTGCTTTTCCATTAGTGTGTTTCATTAGCTGTCATAACTCGATCATTTGACACAGACTATAACTGCTCTGCACGTGGATGTGAATAACATCAACTCATATTCCACATCACAAGTAGTGCTTCTGCAGCTTTGACTGTTATTTGCTGCTCTCGTTTCAGTATGCCTATTCTGCACTGATGGAGGAATACCCAGCCATGATCAACGTCAGGAGAAAAAACAACTTCCTCATTGACAGCGCCGAGGATCTGTATGGTGGGGGCTGTTAATGCTGTGCTTTTTGCTTGTGTGTGTCTCTGTTGTACAGTTGTTTGCCTTTAAGATAATGTAATTTCCTCACACACTTGCTTTTCTCTCCCTTGTTCCAGTGACTCTGTTCAACTGTTCAGTGGGGCGGTCAGACTGCAGCAGATGTCGCACAGCCGACCCCAAGTATGGCTGTGTTTGGTGTGGCGGTGCTGCGAGCTCTCGCTGTGTGTACCAGGACTCCTGCACCGAGGAGATCAAACACACCTGTCCTGCACCCGTCATTCATTTCGTAAGAATCATTTACCATTTTTTGCTTTGCGAAAGAAAGTATGAGAAATGAGAGAAATAGGTGGAAAAAATTATGTTTCTGAAGATTTTATTTTTGTGTATTTTTGTTTATTTTTGGCCTTTTGTGTTATAGTAGTAATAGTCACTGTCTGAGAAAAGTGGTGCCCAGTTACAGTATGGTGCAAGTTGTTATATTGTTTTGACTGCAGGACTGGCTTTACAGTTTCTTTTATCTCTCATCTGACAAACTGGATGGGATGTGATTTTCAAACTTGAACTCCTCATTGAATTTGGTTTTTTAGTTCAGTCTTTTTTGCACCACATGGACTTTGAACTTGCAGCATGGCAAAAACAGACATCTATCAACTCCTCATTATTGTGGTTCTGCTTCTGTGTTTCAAAATACAACTTTAGATAATCAAATGAAACATTTTTAAAAAGGCTCAAGAGGCCTTTCTTTCCCTTAAAATTCAGTTTATTAAATATAAGGCCTTAAAAGCCATTAAATAGTCTTAAATTCGAATTTGTAAGGGCTTAACTTCCACAAAATTTCATCTAATTGTCCATCTTTTAATTCTTTAGTCAAAACGAGTCAAGCTGTTCTGCGTGTAAGTCCGCGTCTAATGATGCAAATCTGTAAATCTACCACTAAATCTAATACTGTCTTTTTGGCAAAATGTAGATTAACGTAACTCACTGTTATCTCTGCGCTAAATTACATATATACTGCTAACCTTTATAATAACCTGCAGTGCAGAATAAGTAAAAAAAAAATTCTCCAAAAGTCAGTCTTAAATTATTTGGTTAAAAAATATCTTTAAAAGGTCTTAAAGTGCATTAAATTTTAGTGTCTGATACCTGTAGACACCCTGAGTAGAGAGATAACAGGAAATGAGGGAAGAGGGATGGGGAATGACGTGCAAGAATAGTCCCCACTATAACAGAAGCAGCTGATGTTGTGGTTCATGGTTTGCGTCTTTACCCCTGGACCACCAGGCTGCCCTAATATAGTTTTGTGTAATCGACTAAACAACAGAATTTAAGGCATTTGCATTGGAAATTTGACTAAGTTGCAAATAAGTCATTGATTTTTTTACCCCTCAGTTTGTATTCAGTCAGTCTGTCAATAATCAAACCATAAAACCAGTTTCAATAATTGTATTGAACCTTGAACCGACTGTATCGTTTAGTTCTTTGTGGACACCCATTTTTATGTCAAGCTGTCATGGTAGCTGAGTCATGATGTCAGAACAAGACATGTTGAACTTTTCTTACTCTTGGTCCTCTTGTGTTTCAGCTGGACCCAGTATCCGGCCCCGTAGAAGGAGGGACAGTAGTGACCATTTCAGGCTCTAACCTCGGTCAGAGAGCTGAGGACATTCAGAACTCGGTCACAGTTGCTGGGGTCCCCTGCAGTGTCATCCACAGCCGATATGAAGTCTCCTCAAGGCAAGTTGTGGGTACATCTAAACATAAACTGCTTGCAGTTTTTTCCATCTTCTGTGATTGTGACAATGGTTCGTCTTTATCTTGCAGGATAGTGTGTGAGACTACGAGCAGTGGAGGAGAGAAGAGTGGCCAGGCCTCAGTCAGAGTGAGGGGAGGAGGAGTCGGACTCTCTGCTCAAATGTTCAGCTTCCAGGTAAATGCCTCAGTAGCCAGTATGATTACATGCACACAGAAATCCTCAGAGTTCTCCCCTAACCTCAGCCTTACTGTGGAGGCTTCTCTTGGTGAGAGCACAGTTTGTCCTCGCAGCACAAATATGTCTGAATTTTACGTTTCAATTTTACAGAGGTCTGGTAAGATCACTTCTTTGTAACTCTACACCCCCATTTTTTTTATCTTCAAACTTGTAGTCCTCTAATGCTGTCTCACTTGAGGACATTTATCAGACTTCATGCAGCTCCCTCTGCCACACAGGGCTTGTTTATTTACGTGCATGTAAACCCGCCGAATATCTACAGAAACTCCTGCTACACCCTTGCTGCAAGCCTGCCTTGGTCTCGCAGGATTGTTGGGATAATTATACTGTAGCAAGTAAACAAGTATTTAAAAAACAAAGACATCTCTCGGGTATTTTCACACCCAGTTCACAAGCAGCAGTTACTTTGAATCCTTGCATGTTTTCCCCCTGAGTTTGGTTCAGTTACGTATATGAGAACACAGTAATCGCTCTTGGGTGTGGACCAAAACAGACGTAGCAAGACCTCACTGAGAGGGGAGTCCATTGGTGCTTTTCTAAACTAATCCTGGAATGCCTTTGGAGAATGTGGTGTTACTGTGATTGGGTACAACTTCAGGAAGCAATAAGGATGATCTGTTGTAACAATCCATAAACGCAGCTGTTTAATGTGTGTATATTCATGGAAAAGAAAGCGCCTTCCCACAGAAGATTTCCGACCAATTTAAGGAACGACGGCTCCCACATGGCTTTTTATTAATAAGGCTTCATTTAAAATTGTACTGTGTGAAGTGTAAGTGAGCCGCTGCAATGCAGTAACAGCATGTCTCCTTATTTACATTACAGTAAAAGGTCTGTAGGTTTGACAACAGCCTTAATGAAGAAGCCAAAGTGACAAGCAATTAAATTGTTATACTGGCTCGCTGTGATGCAGCCTTCTAGTGTTTCCCAGAATGCCCCGGTGTCTCTTTTATCCTCCCAATAAATCACACGCTCACTATCAGTTTATTGATTATGCTTTTTCTCTGTCTCGTGCATCGTTGCATCTCATCCTGTATCTGTCTTTGTCCACTCATCTGCTCCATTGCCAGGATCCTGTACTGAGCAGCATCTTCCCCCAAAGAGGGCCCAAGGCAGGAGGCTCATCTCTCACCATCACAGGCCGCAGACTGAGGACTGGACACCCGAGTGAAGTCAGCGTCCTAATCGGAGGGGTGCCATGTGTGGTGTAAGTACCTCTAAATGACCTTGAACAAAAACTATGAGTTAAAAAAGCAAATTTTCTCCTTGTGTAACAGACTGATTAATATTTGGGATAAAATGACTGGAATGTGTCTGTCTCTGTTCAGGTTAAACATCCAGGAGGATCAGATCAGCTGTCTGACGAGAGGCAGCAACAGAACAGGGGAACATGGCATCACTGTGCGGTTTGGTGGCACAGAGCGCCATCTACAGGGATCAGTGTATCATTACACCCCCAACCCCAACATATCATCGGCTACACCATCAAAAAGCTTTCTCAGGTCAGTCTGATTTTAGTGTATAGTTAAACCATATACTTAATGAACATTGTATAACTGATATAGTGACACTGTTTCATTAGGGCAAGAATATCCCAGCTCTGTCCAAAGATTGTGACCTTGATACAGTTTAAAGCTTTACTGTTTAAACCTGAACACAAGCTAAAGTCGCAGAGCCTTCACTCTCCGCTAAAAAGCCTAATCCTGCATTAGAAAAGTATGCAGTTAAAACAACCAAAGAGCTAATAAATCGATAGTGTCGAAGCATCAGAGAGAAGAAAACACTGATTTTTTTAATAGAAGAAGCCTATTAGGAATGTATAATTGTTAAGATAAAAAAATACGGCCTACATAATACATGGAATTGTACATAAAGTTCCTAAAAATATCAGGAAAACTTCATCCCTCTCTCCACAAAGCCTCTACTTGTGCTTTTGCTCTGGCTTTTTAAGATGCTTAATGCTTAATAGTAGGTGTCATGACTCAGGATGCTGATTTGTTTGAAATAATGCACAAGTGACGACCATGTGTTATAACTAAATGCTAAGTTGTCATTGCCATTTTGTTCAAGTTACAAAAAACTGTATTTAGAATCGTGCTCCTTCCATGTCTATTTGTAGGTATACATGCGATGCAGTTTGCAAAGCATTTAAAGTAAGGGAAAAAAATCATTAAGTGAGGATAAAATAACTATTGATTTTTATAATAGTCCTTGCAGACGTCCAGACACCAGGGTGGTATAGGCATTTCAATTAGATGCAAGTATAATCAATGACAACAGGGAAAACAAAAATGTCTGCTCCACAACAAGTTCAGCAGAAGAAAATTCTTTCTTTTGCACTCTGTTACTTTCTCGACACATGCAAAACAGCCTGGCAGCCGACCCTTTCTATCTAAGAAAATGCTGCTGTGCGCACTTCCATTTGTAGTATTAGTAAATACAAATGTTAAAGATTTTGGTGAAGCTAAGCTTTACAGTCATTTGTGACATACGTAGGTAAATATCCACAGGCAGTTTTTTTTTAATGTAACATGAAATCACTTCCTCTGCTTGCCTCTGCAGTGGAGGCCGAATCATTAGAGTTTCTGGTCAGAACCTGGATGTGGTCCAAGAGCCGAAAATGAGGGTCACCCTCAGCCCCCCTGATACTCTCCCTCCCAGGAAGAGAAGGAGTGTCAATGGGAGAAAAAAAGGGAGCCTGAACAGAGAACGGGATCGTCGGGGTCTGCTGAAGAGATGGAGGAGGATCGTCCCAGAAGTGGACTGCTCTGACGGGACACTCTGCCATGTCAAACAGGTCTGCCGCATACAGAAAGTTAAATGCATTTAAACTGTAAACATATTTATGGTTTTCTTTAAACCTGTGAAGTATATAAGCCTAAATACAATTCAGCATGGAGGGAATGTTCTCGTATATACCCCATATGCTTAATTTCATTGCCTCTGTGCTCCCCTCCAGTACGAGTCTCGCTGCACAGTGAACAGCTCTTCCCTCATCTTGTGTCCGACTCCGGCGGTGGGTCCAGAGGCCAGGAGGGCTCGGGTTAAAGTTCATTTCCTGTTGGACAGCCTCCATTTTGACTTCAGCACTGTGGGGAATGAAGCCTTCAGCTATGAGCAAAACCCGAAGCTCTACCCGCTGAACCAGAACGACCCCAGCAAACCGTACCACCACAAACCTGGCAGCATCATCTCTGTCGAGGTGGGGACCAGTAATCTTTGATAAAATCCACTTTTCCTCTTGTTTCTACTCCTAGTGTCTGAGCTGGTGTCCAGCCTTCAGAACAGCTTTGAAAACTAACAATTGCAGTGACAGTGTTATGATTATGAACACTGAAACTCCCTATAATACTGCAGTTCAGCTCAGACAAGTCATGCTGTATGTCATGTTGTGTCTGTCTACTCTAGGGAGAGAACCTGGATCTAGCCATCTACAAGCATGAGGTGGAGGCTCGGATAGGGGCGGGGGTGTGTTTGGTGAAGACACTGACACACAGCCACTTGTACTGTGAGCCACCAGCTCAGCAGCCCTCAGTCACAGCCAGCAAGAAACAGGATGGCACGGACAGTCTGCCTGAGTTCACAGTGAGTAGATGTTACTGATAACCTGGAATTAAAGTTGTACATGTACTGCAGCCAAGGACTTTGGTTAGCTTTAAGGGACCTTTTATGCTTTCTCAAATAATCAGGTTAAACGTATGGAAAAGTAATCCGTGTGAGCAACAACCTCACGCTTCAGACTGTTTTTTTTTTCTACTTTGGCTACAAGATGACGTCAGCTTGTCACAGATTTCTTTTTACTCAAGGCACATGACTGATACACTGCTACATGTGGCTAATTGCTAACATCAGAGAAACATGTAATCTTGGTTGCTGACGTTGTTAATTTCCTCCATATTATGGGTCATATTCCAGCTGGAACATGTCCAGCTGTAAAGATTTTGGTTTAGAAGCTTTTACTGGGGATTTTTCACAGTAGAGAGTGCCGCCATACTGTGTTAGTCATTCCCCGGCTGCAGTGAAAGTGCAGAGACACTGATATACCAAAGGCCCGCAAATGCTGACCAGTCAGAGCAAACATAGCTTTTTCAGAATGGGAGCATAAAGAGATAGGTGCTAAAATGAAATATTTCAGACAGAGGGTGAAAACAGCACAGACAGTATGAGAATTTTTTTTTTTTTTTTAAACATTGACGCATGTGAACATGTCCTAGCAGAACCCAAAATGAACTTAATAAGTCCCTGTTAAACGAGTGGAGAAAGATTTAGCAGCAAATAAATATGGAGGAGCAACAGTGCGTGACTGCATACTAAACTGTTAACTTCAAACTTGTTGGTCTGTGACTGTAAGTCTCTGATTATGCTTCCAGGTGAAAATGGGGAATCTAAACTTCTCCCTGGGCAGAGTGCAGTACGACAGCCAGGCTCAGTCGACATTTCCTCTTGAAGCTCAGGTGGGAGTCGGGGTGGGAGCCTCCATAGTGGCTCTCATTGTGCTCATCATAGTCCTCATATACAGGTAAACACGGACAGTACTCGGGTAATCTCTCTTCAGTTCAGCTGACTTACCTTACTGCCCTCAACAGGCTGCAGTGTACAGTAGTTCCAATATGATTTTTAGTCATACATGCTATCCAATTCTATAGTTGTGTTATTCTTCTATTCCCAAAGTGCTGCTTAATTTCTTTACCTGAATATTGTCTGCGTCATTGTTGTTTGTCAGGAGGAAGAGTAAACAGGCCATGAGGGATTATAAGAAGGTGCAGATCCAACTGGAGAACCTGGAGACCAGTGTGAGAGACCGCTGTAAGAAGGAGTTCACAGGTACAAGCTAAAGCTTCTGTTACTAACTTTAAAAAAAGAATCAGCTTAATAATTGTCCCAACAAACACAAACTGAGGCCTTCTATCCTTTCCCCCTCCTTCAGACCTGATGACAGAGATGATGGACATGTCCAGTGATCTGGTGGGTTCAGGGATTCCCTTCTTGGATTACCGGGCATATGCTGAGCGCATTTTCTTCCCAGGCCACCAGGAGTCGCCACTGAGGCGAGATCTGGACGTTCCTGAGAGTCGAAGGCAGACTGTGGAGCAGGGGCTGGTTCAGCTGTCCAACCTGCTCAACAGTAAACTCTTCCTCACCAAGGTCAGTCAACAGGGTCATGAGTTTTTATTATTTCCTTAATTGGGGCAGACATATTTTGAGGACACTACTTTTCCCAATAACTTCCCGTTGTCTCTCCAGTTTATTCACACGCTGGAGGTTCAGCGGACTTTCTCCCCAAGGGACCGGGCCTATGTGGCCTCTCTGCTGACTGTGGCCCTGCACGGTAAACTGGAGTACTTCACAGACATACTGAAGACACTGCTTAACGATCTAGTGGAACAGTATGTGGCCAAGAACCCCAAACTGATGCTCAGGAGGTGAGGGTGAAGTCAGTTCGTCTAGTTTATAAAGGTATCTTCAGCACAGGTACTGTCTCCATCCATAAATTGTTCGCTTACATGTGCAATCTATCTTTTCCAGAACGGAATCGGTGGTTGAGAAGCTTTTGACAAACTGGATGTCCATCTGTCTGTTTACCTTTCTGAGGGTATGTACGCTAGTATTTTGGACCTGACCACAGATCAGTGAATAAAGATGAAATCTGTACAAATGCATATTGGTTTAAACACAGACTGCTTTCAACTTCACAGGGTTAAAATAGCAAAAACAGAGTGATTACACCTGGTACTCTATATGGACAGTGCATCAGCGATACACATTACTGCATCACATAATAACTTGCACAGCAGAGAGGACAACGATCACAGTTATATCAAAATATTAATATTATAAACTACTGCCGTTTCAGTACTTATGCAGGTACTCAGCTACTATATGAAAGTAATACCTACTCCTCTCTACATGTTACTATAGTTCAGCGGTTCCCACTTTTTTTGGCTTGTGACCCCTTAATGAAACAAAGTCTGCTTATCACAGATTATGGCTTTGGTGTAGACAAGAATGGAATGGTGCAGGAGTGACTCCTAAAACACTAGAATGAGTTAGCATTTTTGCTTCCCGTTCCCTCATCTATAAGCCAATGAGTCTTTGGTTAGATGCCTGAAATGAGGTCTGTGGTTCACACAAGCTCAGGAGATTGCTATGTTTTGTTCTGTGCCATAAAATATGTCAGTATATACCCCACTCATGAATTTTAAAGCTTTGAAGCAATCTTATAAATGCCGGTTGCTAAAAAGTGGCAAAATGAGACTGCAAAGTGTCATCATGCTGAACAGGACCCGTTGTAGTGGCTTCATTTAGGTCATGCGTCTGTGGTGTAGATTGTCTGTAGCCTAACATATCATAAACTTTTGTTTGCTATAGAGCTTGTTTTCTGCAGTAATATAAAATCAAATGGAAAAATCCATTTGACATTTTGTCTAGGGAACAAGGATGATGGTAAATTCCTGGTCGGCCTACAAAAAAATGTCATCCCTTCAACACTCTATTGTCCAGTCATAGAGGGATTTATCTTTTAGGGCTTTGTTTTTTGCTTTTTTTTAAAAAAAAAAATTTTTTAAAGGATTTTTAAAAGCCCCAAAAAGGTTAAAGTATTTTAAAAGAAAAAAATCTGAGAAAAAACATGCAAAAAAATATAAGCATAATTTTGTGTAGCAAAACAAATTTTGCTCTTTCTTATCCTTTTATATATCTGCTGACCTCGTTTATTTATCTTGGGACCCCCCAGATTTAGAAACTCTGCTACAGTTAACAGTCTTTATAGCTGTATTTTTTTGTTGTTGTTGTTTTATTGTTAATGTTCCTAACTACGTCATATGACTTTTTTGCTGCAATTTCTCCACAAAAATCAATGATGTTAGTATTTCATAATATACAAATGACACCTCTGTTAAGTCAGAAATATTTTATATTTGAAAATGTGTCACAGACACTCCATTGAAGCCAGTACAAAGTAAATTGTCTTCATCATCATCATCATCATCATCATCATCATCTTCATCATGGCCTCCTCCACAGGCAGGGTGGCTAATCCTGGCTGCTCAGAAGTAGAGGAGAGCACTTGGTCAGGACACTCACTGAATGACTGTTAAATTAAATCCTGTCGTGTTAGGACACTGTTGACCTTCCGTCTTTATGCTTGGCCAGGAATCAGCAGGGGAGTCGTTCTACATGCTGTTCAGAGCAATAAAGCACCAGGTGGACAAGGGACCTGTGGACGCCGTGACAGGAAAAGCCAAGTACACACTCAATGACAACAGGCTGCTGCGAGAGGACGTGGAGTACCGCACGCTGGTCAGAACACCCACATAGACACTGTACAATATACACACCTTCACACACAGTCACATAACAATCAAGGAAGTGTGTATTACTTGTTTTTCATGCTCCTTTTCTTCATTTTTGATGGTATTAGGTTTGTGTACTTTGCACCCATCTTGTAGTACTAATAATGCCATATGTAAAAGTTCTTTTGTTGACCTATGAATAAAACATACTAACTAAAAAGTACTAACTGCTAGATATTGTTAGTTTTCAAGAACATACTTTAAGTTTAAACCTTCTTGTATTATATCAAGTCGAGGTCAAATAAAACATTACAATTTTTGATTGATCTATTTTTTTCCGAATTCAAATCACAATGCACATCTGCACAAACTTGAACACCCAAATGCTTCCCCACAAACTGAAATTCTGCGTAGAAGTATTGCAATATTTCCACTGATAATCAGCCCTCCTGTTTGTCTGTCTAGACTCTAAATGTTGTGATGCCAGCTGCAGCCACCAGCGGAGGCACCACCACCCAGACGGTACCTGCCAAAGTCCTGGACTGTGACACCATCACCCAAGTGAAAGAGAAACTTCTGGAACAAACTTGGAAGGGAACCTCCTTTTCCCAGAGGCCACACATTGACTCATTACACCTCGGTGAGTCTAGTTTATTTCCTGAGCCCACACTTCTCCTTTGCATCTGACTGTAGTGATGAGTGGGCTGTTGGTCAGATGGAGCAGTTGATCACAATAACTAGTGGGCTGCTTTTCAGTTTGACTGTGAATAATCAAGCATAGAAAGCGTCTGCAGTGGTAGCTGTGCAGGCCACGCAGCAAACATTTATTCGGCACAAATCCTGCTTTACAACTGCAGGCAATCCATTTGTTGATATTGTAAAGTAGGATTAGAGTCTTCAAACACAGTTCAATCTTTTGATCAAAGAATTTCCAGGCCTTTCCACGTGCACCCGGATTACCGAAAGAGATGAAAACTTTCATTTTCTCTTTGTGGAGCAACACTTGTCGTCTATGTCTGTTGAAAATAAATCTGCAGTGTTAAGCAGTGGCATGAGGTTACATCAACATTTGTCCCTCCAGAGTGGCGTGCAGGTGTTGCAGGTCACCTGATTCTGTCAGATGAGGACCTGACATCAGTAGTACAAGGCACATGGAAGCGTCTTAATACACTGCAACACTACAAGGTAAGTGCAAGTCACACAACAAATACATACATACACATAATAAACCATGCATGTTGATTGTTTAAAGAGGTAACAGATAGCATATTTTCCTAAATATATCATTATGAAAATAATGTGGGTTGCACAGGGTACTGGCCACAGTAAAATCAGACTGTCAGCGTTTACATAGGTTACTTAGTGGGTTTGCAATCTTTGTAATAAGCTTCTGCCACCGGGGACGAAATTTCGCGGAAAAAATCTGCTTTACGGCAGGAAATGCGTTATGTATTGCGAAACTGGTCAGTCAGCCAATCAGGGACTGGAGCTGGTCCTTATGAGGAGTTGGGCATGAGATAGTTGAGTCACGAGCACAATGGCAGACGGACAAAATTTGGAGACAAGTGAAAAATGGCCTCCCAAAATAAAACAAGCTCCTCTGTCTGAGGAGGCGAGGACGCACAAAAAGGAGAGTGATAAAAGAAGAGGAAAAACAAGAGTAAACCTCAGTCAGGCATTCAAGAGATGGAGGGAGCTCCGTGACCAAAGAGGCTTCAAAACCGATGTCCAGCTAGCTTTCTTTCTAATGGATCAGTAAGTAACACGGCTAAATGTTAGCTAGCCGAGAGAGGACTGTGCTGTACTATACCAGTGGCTTTACAGCCTATATTTAATTTAATTTAGAGAGTCTAACAGAGTCATATTATTGATTATCTCTGATCCCCACGGTCAATTTGGTCGTTGCGACAGTGCGACGCAACACCACTGACGCTAGGTGGCACCAAGCTAAAAAAAAAAAAAAAAAAAAAATCCTATCTGTTGCCTCTTTAAAGCTACAGTAGGTAACTTTTATTTTCAAAAAAATAAATAAAGTAATATTCGCTGAACCTGTTATATCACTATATCCTAACAGTGGTATATGAAACAGATGATTCGTGAAAAAACAGATTCCTCTGGCTCCTCCTCGTCCTGCAGAGTAACTAAAGTAAAAATGAAAGCAAGTTCTTCATCATCAGTCTTCTTCGGTTTACTTGACTTTGCCATGCAAGCTGTTGTTGCCAGTGCATTGTGCGCACAAGCAGTGATTGACACTGCGTTAGACTCCATGTGGGTTTGATTGATTGTTTTGGTTCAGGCATGGTGGATTCTTACAGTTGCCATTTGAAGCACTAGGAGGAGCCAGACAAACATATTGTATTGACAGATTATCTATCTCATGTCATGATACAGTAACAGTTTCAGCGAATACGAGAAAAGGCTATTTTTATAAAAATTACCTGCTGACACTTTAAGGCAGGAAGTGTGAAAGTTTTAAAACTCTGTACACTGTAGGTCCCTGATGGAGCAACGGTTGCCCTCGTCCCCAGGAACACCAAAAATCACCTCCATGACAGCCATGATTACATGCCTGGAGAAAGTAAGTCTCATGCATTTTGGAATAACAAAGTGAAATGACAGCAAGGCTCACTCTCAGTAACCTTTCATCAGTTTTAACAGATGTGTAGGATGAAGCTCGACTTATATGGCACAGATGTTATTCTTACTTCATGATCTGACATTGAAGCCTGTACTTCACATGGCTAAGACAGCTTTTCAGATTTCTTTTTCTATAGCTTTCCCATTCTATTCAGACTTCAGACCAACTTCACATTCTTTAGGGTATCCTCCAATAATATATGCAACACATTTTTAAAGAAAAACCCTGCAATATTGCTCAGTGCAGTTCTATCTTGTTTTTTCCCCCTGATAACACCTCACATTTTATTTCCACAATTCATATTCACCTTGACAGCTAGCAGTTTCACAACTTTTTTGGAGAGTGGTATTAGAGTTCAAATCAGACTTTATTATTTGATTAATTCAAGTGCATGGTTAAAATGTTATGCCATGTATAATATATTTTCAGTGGCTGCTAAACTTATAGATAAAAATACTGTACAAGGAGCAGGAGCAGTAGAAAACAATTTAACACAGACAACAAAGTTTTTTAACAACTGTATCCAGATGTTACTACCATATAAGTGAATGTTGATCTTCATGCAGTCATGTGACAAATGAACAACTGAACAGAGTGTAAATAACCAGGGGAGGGTGCTGTTTGACTGTGTTATGTTGCACTGGGTAGGATGAAGCGGGAAGCTTGGAGTCAGCAATAAAAGGTAGTTGTAAAACGGCAGAGAAATAGCCAGTACTGTTGAGTATAGCTGTATTGTTTGGACCATCATGTACTGTAATATATATGATCATTTTAACACTGAGCATGTATGTTAACAGCAAAAAAGAACCTTGGTTTTACACCATTTTAAAACACTGAAATGGCCTAAACCTGAGAAAACAGCTCTACTGTTTAGTTTAAACAATACCCTGCTTGGTATTAGCCAACAAAAATAAACTCATTCCACTGTTGTCCCACCCCTACCAGAGACGCCTATGCTGGATGATGGGGAGGAGGGAGGAGTGAGGCTTTGGCATCTGGTGAAAGCCAGCGAGGAGTCCGAGCTGCCCAAGCACAGGAGAGGAAGTCTGAGGGAGAGGGGGGGCGAGAGGGCCAAGGCTATCCCTGAGATCTACCTCACGCGACTCCTCTCCATGAAGGTAAAACACTCTAAAAGGCATCCATCAAGGTGCTGCTCACTTATTCATATTTGAAAAGGTTTTGCATACTTAAATTGAACACGCAGGAGTTGGCCACATTCTTTCTGGGAAATGATCCAAAAAAGATTGTAACAAAGCGGCAGCATTCAACTTTGTGTTGCTTCCAGGCAACAAAGTAGACAATGGGGATCAACCTTGTTAGATACACAAAGTGTGAAGTGAGTCAGCATGAGATTTTCAGAAGTGCCGCCGAGACCAGATAGAGTCCCACCAATACAGCACCCTACGGCACCAGTGGCCAGCAAAATAAATGAATAAAATAAATAAATAGATTAGATAGATAATAATAAACTTTGTTGTCATAATCAGCAATGATTATGACTGTAATGATGAACAATAATACCAAGAAGAACAATAGAAAGGGAGGATTGAAGACAGCGTGGTGTGTGTTAGAGTGCATTTATGAGTATGCAGAGGGGAAAGGAAAATGGGCAGTAGCAGGAAGTAATAATCACAATTATTTTACTTATCTGTTCCACGTTATCTGCTTTGTCTCAGGGCACACTGCAGAAGTTTGTGGATGATTTATTCACGGCGATCCTCAGCACCAGTCGTCCCGTACCTCTGGCTGTCAAATACTTTTTCGACTTGTTGGATGAGCAGGCTCTGCAGCACAACATCACAGACCCGGAGACTATCCACATCTGGAAAACCAACAGGTAACTGGACAGCAGCATCTTACTAAAGGTTTTGGATGTCAGGAGGCAGGGTTGGAAACCAGAACTGGTCACAAGCCAACTTCTGGTGGGCCGACATGAGAGAAGAGTTCTAAACACAATTCGGGGGGAATTTCATCCACAGGTTTAAGAACCTCTTGAGTCGGTTAAGCCTTCCCACACAGAACATGAGGACAACAACTGATTGCATGGTTTTATTTTGAACTAATGTAAGGATTCATTTAAAATGCCAGAGCTTTACCAGAACATATTTTATTTCTCAAAATATAAAATATATTTGATAAGTGGTTCATGCAGATAAAAAAGAGCTTTCACACTGGTAGTTTGTTTCATTCTTTCAGAAAAATATAAACTGATACATTATGCTGCATTCTTAGTTTGTGTTCACACTGACTTATTCCATCAAACCAAGATAAGTGACGATGAGGTCATATGCAATGACAAGGAGCATGTCATTTATTGCGTACTGTCATCCTGCATCATCCTTGCTACATGCACCCACGTAGGGAAATCAAGTACTTGTGACTGACAGCCAGTCATCCTGCACTTTACTGAACCTTTTGGGTTTCTTAACAGTTTGGTGCCACAAAAAGCTCACCAAGAAATAACTGATGAAGAACATTCTTAGTTGAGAATCAAACAGGTGTAAACCTATTATAGCTGGTTAAAGTTAGTAGCTGTGTATCTGTGTTTTGCTGGCTGATTGCTTGGCCTTTAATATTCCTGCTTACAGCTTTTTCTCGAGAACTGTTCATCCATACAACCTCACACTCGACACTCAGCACTTACTTGGGAGTGTACACAACATTTGCCAACAGTGGTGACCAAGCTGTAAGTAAGTAAGCCATGCTTAAACTGAAATGTGCAGAAAGTTTGTGACCCGACCAAACAGTCGTGCCAAAAACCAAGCTCCGCCCACCAGCTGGAGAAAACTTTCTCATTTTACAGTTAAACAGCACACTGTTTCTGAAAACATTTGAGACAAGACATAGACAATGCAGTAACAGAATCTTGATTCCTATTTGATCAGCGCTGCCTAGTTTGACAGTTTGATCGCAGCTCACAAGCAGTGACTGACATGATTGGCATCTGCGTTAGAGACTCCTTGGCTCTGATTGGTTGTCAATTTTATTCACAGACTCTCTGTTTTAGCAAATGTGAAGAGAAGTTACTTTTATAAAAGTTACCAACTGTAGCTTTAATAGTAGTTTATCTTTTGAATTCATGCTAAAATCCCATATCTACTATCTACTACTACTTTTGCGGCATAAACAAACCTTACCGTGTTCATCTTGGAAGTTTTCACAGCACTAAACAATAGACTAAACTAAACATCCAAATGTATCAGAGTTTGTTGGAACCAAACTGCTGAGGTGTGAACACGGTATCAAAGAACTTCCTGCTGTTTTGCCAGTGGTTGTAATCTGAACAAAATGTTCAATCAGCTGAATATGCTGTCCTGATAAACTTTATACCCAGTGAACAATGTTAACATACGCATCAACTGTCTTGTCTTGTTAAACAGCTTACCGCTGCGGTTCTGGATCAATATTCTCAAGAACCCACAGTTCATCTTTGACGTGCAGACCTCAGACCATGTGGATGCTGTGCTGTCCGTCATCGCTCAGACCTTTATGGATTCCTGCACCATCGCTGACCACAAACTGGGACGGGTGAGTTAATCACTTTAAGGCACTGCCAGTGTTATAGAACAGCACTGTTACACAAACACATCCAAAACACTATAATATCACAATAGGGTGAAATGATATTACTGCACTTTAAGGTAGTACAGTAACATGACTATATACAGTCCATTCACAACACATCTCTACACATGGATGGGAAACAGAATGATATAAAGGGGCCTTCAAGCTGTGTTTTGTACCCAGAGCATTGTTAAATCAACAAAGCTTTATATGACCTGTTTTATGTGATATTCAGGACACGTTTCTGCCATTTGTCTTCCTCGCACAGGACTCTCCCATCAACAAGTTGCTGTACGCCAGAGACATCCCGCGCTACAAACAGATGGTGGAGAGGTAAGAATATGGCAGCCAGTTGCCCCACTGACCCCAGGCATGAAAAATATTCTGGAGGAGAGAGGAAGGGAGGGAAGGAAGGAGAGAGTGAGGCCTAGGACAATCTGTCAGTGCCAGACAGAGGGTAGACTAAGCCTGCGAGGCTTCCATGCATGGATGGTCTGAGAGCAGACTGCTACACTTACTGCTGTCTGCTGCACATTAAACCCTGCAGATTACACTGGTGATGTATTAAAGCTTTGCTTGACAAGATTTTTACGCAACAAATATGCCTGTTTTATAAGCCTTATTAGTCTTATCTAAATTAAAAAGCATGAACGCTGCAGAAAACTGCTCCCTACTCTTTTTTTTAAATATATATTTCCCCCACTGATGCTATCGATTCATCCTGTTTATCCCATATGATATTAAACACCAGAGATGGTGCACATCTTTTAGGGATGGAAACATTATTAATGACATCACTGACTGATGATAGCTAGCTTAAAGAGTAACTCTCACTATACTGCAGAGATGTAGAGGTGTACTCAAAGTGAGTCAGGACACCCTGACATCACTGCAGGGTGTCGTCTGAGGCACAACAGGTTTGAAAGTTAGTTAAAAAAAGCTGCCCAGAGTAGCTGTCTATCTTTATTTAAGATATTAACCACAATACAGCAGCATATATAGTTTATTTCAGTCAACAGCCCGAACACCTCATCTGTACAGCTCAGATTGTTCTAATCAGTATTTCATATCAACAACCTCAAATATCCCAATGCAAAATGTGAAAGGGTTGACTCGTAGTGATGAACTCACAGACAATAATCACCTGACTGTCAGGGTTGTTTTCCTCAGTAGATGCTTGATGCGTAAATTAGCTGATGTTTGCTAACATACTCACTTCATAAGGTGATATGTCAGTGATGTGTTCACAGCTTGTTTCGCTGTCCATAAGTAGCAAATAAACAAAAACAGAAGTTATTCAGGTTTAAGTAATTAATAATTCAAATTTAATATTTGCCATTAGAATTACTGGTATTATACTCTGCCTTTTGTCACTTGTATGACTGCAGTAGTGCTTCCCCTCCCATATGCAAATAATTTGTTTTTAAAAAGCCCCTTTCCCACTGCACAAAAGACCGTTGAACGTGACACACCCAAAAAACCCACACACACAAATACAGATAGGCATGCTTGTCCGCTGCAGAGCAGTGTACGCAGCACTGATCAACTAGCAATGTGAAAGGAGTCTGTAGCCTCCTTTTAGCAGGGTTTTTGGTGGAAAAGGGGTTGTAATTATTTGATGCTATTGGGCATGACACCATGATTTACAGCTGTGTGCCAATCGGTGTGCTCGCGATCATTGGCAATCCTCCCGATTGGTCGGGCAGTGGTAACTCCATACTTCGGCTTCAATTTTGTAAATTGGGAGGAAGTGGAGATGTGTTGTCCATCTTTATATGGAGTCATTGCCACAAATGCATTAGAAACTGTAGTTCCAAACGCACAACTGGGTGAACAAACATCATTTAATATGACATGACTGAACACTTAAAATTCTATAACTATTAGCATGAATTCCAATCCGGATTCATAAAAAGCAACTCTTAGCCCTGGTCTTTATACTCAGTGAGTATAACGATGTTTGTCCGTCTGACTGACATGAGTGTGGCTGCTGAGGAACACATCCTCTACTGGAAGATAAATACTGTTAATCAGTTTGTATACTGTGCCTGTTCTCTGTGCAGTCTGCTGTCAGCGTAAAGTGAAGGCGCTGTAAAGTAACACCATGATGGGATTCAAGACACTTGAGGTATCAAATCCAAGGTGTAGGGCAGTGATCGTCAACTGGCAGCCAGCGGGCCTCATACGGCCCACCGAAGCTTACCGTCATGCTCGCAGAATATTAATTAATTCAGAGAACTTAAGAGGTTATAAATCCATCTGTCAGCTTATTATTAGCGGCAGTGATGCAGCAGGTTTGGGTAAGCTTAGGCCTGACACAAAAATATCAAAATATATGATGTGATATATAAGAAGTGAGAAAGCAGGTCCTGAGTAAGTTATTAATAACTCTAAGAAACATTGCGTGCAATAGTCTTCCGTCCACCTTTTGTACTCCTCTCCGCTCCCTCTGTCACTGTCTCTCTATAAAAGACACACGCAGCGGCGCTCAGTCCGTGTCTCTGTCCCCATCTCAGTACTCAGTCCTGACAACTGTGTTACATGAATACATAAAGTTGCAGTTTGCAGGTCGGGTTGGATTTGGGTGGTTGCCCTATTTTGCTTGTTGGGCAGTGCAGATTTGAAGTGAAGCTGAAACCAATTCCCATCTTTTTATAAGTGTGATGCTGCTTGCATCATATCAGCATGCAAGAATGGGGACAAACTCATAGCACTTATTTAACTATTTTTTACCCACACATATTTATCATAGTTTTTCAAATTATTTTACTTAACATATGATTTTTTTTCAAATTATTTTAAGATATCTTTTCTCAAACTATTTTAAATCATTTTAATCATGTTAAATTTTATTTAACATATCTTTTTTCAAACTGTTTTATTTGACATCTTTTTTTCAAATTATTTTATTTGAGTTATTTTTTTCAATTTCATTTCAACATTTCATTGTATTAATGTTTTTACTGTTAAAACATTTAATGAAATCATAAATAGTTGTTTGTTTGTTTTTAAAGTATGGCCCCCACAGCGTGCATGTAGAAAGATTCAAGCCCGTGGACAAACATACTTGGTGACATCCGATTACAATAGAATAGTAGAAAATAATAGAAAGAGTATCTGTTGTCAAGCTGTTTTTCATCTCACCAATAATTCCATTTAGTTCTTTCTTTCTTTTCTGTACATAACTCTATATTCCTCTCTTTCCAGGTACTATGCAGATATCCGTCAGACCATCTCCGCCAGTGACCAGGAGATGAACTCCGCTCTAGCAGAACTCTCCCGTGTACGTTACCCGCTCTTGTTTTCCCATTTTGCAAGAATAACTTTTTGAACACGTAAATCATTTCAGGTCCTGGAAGTTTCCATCTGGGTGGGTGCCTAACATGCAAGATGTGGAGTTTGAAATAAAATATGAATGGCAGCAGATGCAGTTTTTAACAGCCTTCAACCCCTGACGTTTCTCCACCTCTCTATTTTTACTCTCACAAAACAGAATTATGCTGCCGAGGTCAACTGCCTTGTGGCTTTGCACGAGCTGTACAAGTACATCAACAAATACTATGATCAAGTGAGTATGATGCAAATACAAAAACATGACTGTCTGGTTGTTCAGTATGTTGTGCTGTGGTTCAGGTGCATTTCGACTACATGAAGAAATAATTGAATCTCTGTAAGTGCGGAAAATACAGTATCACAGTAGGAGAATATTAATTTGTAAAACATAAGCCCTGCCCCCAATAGGTACCATGGCACATATGCATTTTCTAGTGATAACGGTGGTGCATTTACCTTCACTGCTTCTCAGCCTTAGTCAAATATATCAGCTGTAATGGCAGCTGTCTTGCAGATTGTTTCAGCTGCAGCTAGCGAGCTAGCTAATTAGCCTAACATTAGCGTCATGAGAAGGTTAAAAAAATACAGTCTTTGTCATGTTTCCAGTAGTCGCATTTCAAAACAAGAACCTTGAAAAAATATGCCCTTGATGGCCACATCCATGACACGGTGCTAAAAGACGGAAGCTAAAGCTGCATGTCCCAGGCAAAAAGTGATTGTCCTCTTCAGATAATGAAATAAGTAGACGACCTGCAAGACATGTTCTAGTGCAATCCTGCTTGGCCAAACAGGGTTATGCATTGTTTAGAAAATTACAATACCAGTACAGTACCAGTACCAGTGCTTTTAAAGCGATAAACCAATAGAGTACTTCATTTTAATCCTTTTTAATGCCCATCATGTGGATGGAGTGGCGTGTAGTAACGCCATACTTTTGAATGTTTTGGTGATATCTCAGCATGCTGAAGTGCCAACTCTGTCAAAAAAACTTTCTTGAGTTCACTGCACCAGAGACTGTATGGGTTGTAGCTGCTCTGGTAGTGGGCCAATCACATGTTGGCTATGAGCAAAACCATATAAATAGTCATTCTTAAGATCTGGGTACACAAAGGATCAAATGCAGCTATCATTTGACCGGATACTACATGGTACTTGGTTATTTCGGCCGATACATGAACGGTATTGAGTACTCAGCCCTACTTATATCATTACAAGAGAAAATGCTTTTAGGATGAGGACTAAATGATGTCAAGGGTGAATGTAAAGCTGCTTCACTGTAACATTAGTCCGAGTGGCTGGAGTGTAAATATTCTCAAATCCAATGAAGAGCAGGACACAGCCACTAATTTAAGCCTACAGTCTTACAGTTTCTATCTACGCCCAGCTTCCACAGAGGAGAAACACCACACAATGGATAATGGGGCTTCTTATTTTTATGCTATAACCTGTAACCTCACAAACTAATGTAGTTAGATAATTATGTGTTTCTTGCCCCTGATGTTACCACTGCAGGTAGTAAACTAGCCAGTAATGCTAGAAATTCTAGCTTACTTCAGGGCAGATAAATACTCTTTTAAATCCATTCTGTACATTTTTGCTCTTCTGTTTTTGTTTCTAGTGAGCTAAAAAAAACGACACCACCCTCCAAACTCTTTTAAATGCAGAGCATGGCTGTTACTAAAGCCTCACACACACCACGTCAGCATGTAGAGAAATCGACAGCTTGATATATCTGCCATGCCTTACAGTAGCTAAGCTATGATTTAACAATTGATGTTCGGGAAAGGGGTATAGGGAATGTGAATTGCGCAGCATTCTGGGGTGGTGCCACAATGTTGGAAAGATAAGTGTCCGTAGCCATGGTAGCTGCTGGTCTAATCACCTGTCAGTCGTACATTGTACGATATTTTTAAGTTTGCGCGAAAGACAAATGGCCATAAAGTGAAGCTCTTGGCCTAGGCAAAGGAGTGAAATATTACGAAACTGAAGTTAGTTAAAGATATCAATCATTACAGACCTTGACAGCACGTCATGTCCCTGACGTCTAGCTAGCATTTGGCGTTAGCGCCTACACCTGTCCAAATGAGTGAATACAGGACCTTCAATTACACAATCATCTGGACATGCTATGCTGTTATGCTAACTGGCTGCTAACATACCGTTGGCTAATCATGCATAATTAATCCATCGGTATCTAGCAAATGAAACACTGAACGTTAGCCTACCCATGTGTCCGACTGTATACTTTATATTTTGAATCTTATTCCCTGAATCGTGTTTTGTGTTTGTTTAGCAGTTCTTTTTGACACTTACATGAACAGCCAGCAGATAACAGTCTTACACTTACCCTTTCAAAATGGCTGACTCCCTGTTGATGACAACATGTTCCCAGTAAAGTTTTAATGATTTCCATCTTCCGTCAGATCATCACAGCCCTGGAAGAGGACTCCACAGCCCAGAAGATGCAGCTTGGGTACAGGCTCCAACAGATCGCCGCTGCTGTAGAAAATAAAGTCACAGACCTATGACCCAAAGGGCAGGATGGATTTCTCCTTTAACCTTGAAGAGTGGACAGTGATAGGAGGAGGTTGTGTCTCCTGGAGAAAAAAAGCAAAGTCCTTTCTTTTTTAAGATGAATGAGGACAGAGGAACTTCGTGGCATGTACTGTGACTTTGCTGTCATTTTGACAGACTGATTTTCAGTGAAGGGAGAAATTATCTTAAGAGGATCACTGTTCCATATCCAGGAGGATACCCTCGACATTTCCACAGGTCCTAACACTGGGAGTAAAATGACACTGCTTTGAGGGGAAAAAAAGAAGAAAATGTGAAATGAAGCACATTAAAACAACTGTGTCATCTCTCATAAGGATTTCCCACGTTGCATTCAAACAAAAGGGAGACATAATATAAAAAGAGATCTTTTTGTTTTTCTTCCGACTCCATGTGTCTCGCTGGACTTGATGGTTTCCTCGACAAACTGCACTGAACATTCCTGCAAGTTTACAGCTATACTCGTTGGTCCCCTGCAGAGGGATGAATGCTGAAGGTGTGCTGGATGAAGAAACTGTGGATGGTAAGGAAAAGGGAAAAGGAAGGACTTTAACGTCAACAGAGTTTTTTATTGCGTTATGTCAAAGTCTTACATAAAGGACAAACAGATAATGACAAAGTGCTGTGGATGCCTGAGCAACGGCTTATCATACTCGAAGGATGTTTTCATTCTGCTTTTAGCTTCCTTAAATCATTCTACCAAGTCTTACTCTATGACGCTGAACTAGCTGTTATTGGACAGTTTGTTGCTCTGTGTAAACAGTTTCCCAGGATGGGCTCTCTTTCTCATTTTTTACGCTTCACATCGCCAGTTGTCCTTTTTACTGCAACTCATAGATGCTGCCTCGTAGTCGGAAAACCAGTGTTTTGTAAAAGTGTTGATTTTATTTAGTTGAGTATGTAGTACATGAAAACAACCCGTTTTGACCTACTGCTGTTGTGAATGTTTCTTTTCTTTGGTAATGTTCTGCAAATGTTTTATGAACACTCGTTTTTATGTGGATTATCCGAGACAGTTTGGCAGAGGTATAATATCGCTAACTCATTAACTGATCCGTCCGCAAGAAAACCATGACATTAAAATCTTTAACTAAATGTAGAAACAATCCATAACAGCGCTACTGTAATCCGTACTAATTCAGTTTTTTTAAAAAAAGATCTTATTACTTATGAAAGGCCAAGCCTGACTTGTTAGGAAATAAATGCACAAATATACAAACAATGCACAAAGGAATTGATGAATATGTCGTTCTACATTATTTATGTTTTGCTGCCACTTCAGTATTTATTTCCCTTCCCCACTTTCCATTAGTGTAATATATTTTTCTTCAATGGGATTTTTTTTTAAATGTGTGTGATTGACTGTATTTTTCCTGAAGTATGTAGGTTGTTGATGGAGCGTAAATCTGAGGTGACTGTGAAGTAAATGATGTGGAATTAGATTACTACATATTTATACAGTTACTTTTCATATATTTGCATTTTATAGATGGATTTAAATTTAATTATGTCTTTTTTCTTTTATTAAAGTCAGGTTTGATCTTCCATATTTCTAAGATGCTTTGGCTGTCGTCTGGACATTATATTCTGTTTTTGGATTTACTGTTTTTCTGCACAGCCAGAACTTATGTCAGTAATTATATCTTCCCCACTTCAATACACCGAAGTCATATTTTCAAAATTTAGTCTGTGTAACTATCAGTACAACCCTTTAATATTATGTGTTATGGCAAAGCAAAGCTGCAGCTCTTTATCTTTTAGGACTTCTTCCCTTTCTCTCAAGCCTTAAATCAGATGAAATGATTTATAAACACAGGCGCCTGTGTTCTGTAACGCCACATGTGAAAGCCTTTTACTAGTTTTTTCTAATTTAATTTATTTTGTATTTATTCTGTTGCATAATGTTGTTGATTATTAATTCCAGACATATTAAATCATAGTGGTTATGCCCCTCCAAATCAGATGCAACATCATGTTTTGTTTTTAAGAAAGAGGCTTTGTCATTTCTTTTAACCTTATGGTGTTTCTTAGTCACTACAAGTCAAATTCACATCAGCTGTCTTGAAATTCTGATACTTTCAATCTCTCCTTTTATATTTTGCATCAGTTTTAGAAGCAATAGAGAGGTATGATTTTTAATGTTGCAAGCGATTCATTTGTACATTCAAAAAACCTTCTTTGCACATTAGTGTTGCTTGTTGCTTACTTGTGGATGCAAAGCTCCGTTCTGATGTTTTTCCTGTAGATACAAACTGCTCTTAAGTGATCCTGACTTTAGTGTTCTCTTACTAATTGATAGGATGAACCTAACAACAACTTAATGTGATGCAATAAAGTGGTCCCGATGTTAATGAATGTCTGAAGTTATTTAGCTTTTACTTCATGCGGTGGAAAGTGTTGACAGCAGCTCGTCCTGTTTGTTAGTCCGCTGTAGTTTGCATCAACATGTTGCAACATTTTCAGAGTTACATTCAATAATCCAAAGGTTCATGTGTGGCAAAGTGTGGAGTGGAACAACTTATTCCTTCACTTTACGGCAGATTTTTTTGAAAATGACACTCACCCAATTGTTGTGCTACTTTTATATTTCCATTTTCATTGATTTTGGTGGATCTTGGGGTCATAAAGCATCTCACATATTTATGTATTTTTACAGGATTAACTGTGACACAGGAGATTCACTAGTCATGTACTCAGTAGGGGTGGAAATCGTCAGAGGACCCATGATACGATATGATCACGATACAATATTATTGCGATATGCTGAGTCTTGCGATACAATATATTGCGATTTATTACCTTTTTTCCAACTGCAGATTATTTCCTCAAAGGAAGACTTTGTCACCATCAGTTTTAGCTCATAAGTTGAAGTCTTCAGTCCATTCATCTCTCTTTTATCATTTTTATGGCAGCAAAATGTGATGCAAAGCAGACAGACTGACCAACACTGTCATAAAACCTGTCAGAAATGCTGCACACACCTGACAAACTAAACTGTTGGCAGATTTAACGCCCTCTGTGAGGCTAGATAAAGGTCATGAGCACTTTACATGCAGGTATCAAGCTAGATCTATATATATATCAAGATATACCAAGCTCAGAGTTTGATGGCACTTGTCAGTTAAGTGTGTCCAGTGTTAGTTCATTTTTCAGAGGGTTTAGCTAGCTATGGTGGAGTGTGAGGTGAGGTGGGCCCTCATGTTCGTAGTATTCCCAGAGTAATTTATTCTTATATGACACAGCTTGCAAATCGCACATATCATATCCAAGTCCTCCTTTCCTTCAGTATTAAAAAGAAAAAGTCAAAAGTCTCTTTTTTTTTGGACACGTTTCCCCCACAAATACAACATGCTAATGTTATGAGCACAAGCCTATGGCATGTAACATTGTATAGATTAGCCGAGTGGCTAGCAGGATAAATCACACACAAGACTTGAAATGCTATTTTGTGGAGGCTTTATTGTCTTCACAATTTATAGTTTCTTTTCTGTGAAATTAAAGTAAATAAAAGCTTTGTTTCCAGCGAGGGAAATGGTTTTCAACTTACAAAAATAAACAGGAGGTCTGTGTTGCTGTGATGTGTAGTTACATTTCTGGGAAAGCGCACGTAAGGCTACAGTGCAGGGTGCGGTGTAAGCTCTACGTCGTAGGTATGGCATCGATTCCACAAAGAAGTATAAATTCCGCTTAAGCAGGGGTTAGTCGCCTGATCAGTTTGTTTTATTCTTCACATTTACCAAAGGACATTTTGAACTTGAAATTACTCACATGAATTCAGCCATTTTAATGTTATTAGTTACACCTGTATGTCAATATTTCTGCCATGTTACATCATGAGCGATGGCATATTTACTGTTGTATTAAAATGGCATTTGAACAGCAGACAGTCTAATCTGTCACACAGGTGTAACTAATAATATAAAGATAAATGGCTCTGGTTAATGTAGGTGTGTCAATTAGCCACAACAGTGAGCCAGCATGCACAACACAGGACCAGGAAGTTATTAGTTACACCTGTGCTTTTCCTTCTATGATATATAAAATGTTAAATGTGTAAATGGCCAATCAAAAAGAGCTACAGTTTAGGCAGTTTAGTCTTAAGCTGTTGTCGTAGCTAATAATAACAAATCCCAGGCTATCCCAGTCTGTGGCTAGCTAATCTAGTGTCAACTAGCACATTAGCTGCAAAGCCAGGCTGGGAGCTCCATATTTGTGCCTCCTCTCTCCAAGAGACTGAACACCTGTCACACACAGCTGGTAATGCTAAACCATGCATGGCCTGATCCCAAACAATTCAAATTCTGTGTTATGTTTTGTGCAGACAGCATTTACTGTAAAAGTGTCAGAAGTTTATGAGTAAAACAGATAAATAGCTCAACATTCATCTGCCATGCAGCACGTGAGTGTCAGGTGACAACTGTGCGTTGGTTTTTTCATGAGGCTGGGAGGTGATGAAATCTCAAAGCTGTGATAACTGGCCACCCTGGAAAGTGTTTAATGTGTGTGTTTGTGTGTGTGTGTTCAAGCACTCAAGTGGGATCAGTGTGAGTCTTAAATTAGCCGCAGCATCATAGTGAATGAATGCAGGTCACGTTTCACTCCAGACAGGGGTGAGAGTCAGATAGGCCAAACTGAAGGTGAGGAAGAGTGTGTGTGTGCATGTGTTAGCATGTATAATGGAAATGTGTACACGTGTGTGAACTTTGGTTATAAATGTGTCTTGTCCTGTTTGAGGCTGTTCTGTGCCATTGCTCCTCCAATACTACCGGTATGATTTATTTGCAGTTTAAAGAACTATAGTAAAAACAAGATGAATCGACCAGCTGCCTCCACGCCTTATTATGTTTTTGATAAATGACGGGTTATATCATTAAAAAATGAATTTAATATTGAGTTTTAGAGGTAAAACTAGGACAAAATGAATGTAATACAAACCTCTTTTATCACCTGATATTTATCTCCTACTAACCCAGTGATCCAGATCCATGCAGGTGCTGTTTGGATGTCTCTCAGCAGCGTACGTGCGCACACACACACACACACACACACACTTCCTGCTCCTGTGGGAAGTGTCTTATTACAGCTCTCTGAAAACGGAAAATAGTTACAGCCAGCACAGGCTTTTCAGCTTAAGACTGGACTCACATTAATCAGTAATAGCAGGACACAGGAGGATTGACCAAAAGAAAAAAAACAAAGCAATGCAATATTACAGTGATGAAGCTTAGAGGGTTTGGTTCTTCTGACACTTTGTATCAAAGAGGTTGACCCAGGAAAATGTGCCATCACCACTGACTGCAGTCTCACCGTAATTGAATTCACACCTCTCAGTGCAAACAAGTGTCCATGTCATTGTTTACATACACAAGGCTTCCAGAGCACTGTGTTTGCATAATTCACAAAGATTTTAATCATCCAAAAATGTTGCTGCTTGGCTTCTCCCTGGCACCCAAAAGTGAGATCTGATCGCACCTTTGCCAGCCTGGCAGAGCTCCTCTGTGGCAGAGTATTGATTTTGAATTGATTTTAAACGATAAATATGATATTTACAGAAATCATGCTTTTTTGGTTTCTTGCCAAAAGCTTGAGCTAAAGCATGCAGGTAATTAGCTTAGCATAAGCCTGAAAATGAGGGGAAATAACTAGCTTGGCTCTGTTCAAAGGTCGATAAATCCACCTTCTACCAAAACCTCTTAATTTGACTTAATGCTGACGCTGAAATGTGAAAAAGGGTGATTATATTGGTTTTTTATACTGGAAATGATGATAATAAAGAAAATATTTTGACTCCAGCAAGTCACTGGTGGCGGAGAGTTACAGCCAAGCCCCTGGGAGCAGCACCAGGCATTGAAGTCAATTCGAGATAGTGACCTCACCGTGGAATTACAGCTCTGTTATGTGATGCTGTGGGGCCCAAGGACTTTTTCCTGTAGACTGACATTCTGAAGGAGATGCCTTTAAATCAGTGGGTACATTTTTTGAGCGTCACAACCCCCACAAAATGACTTGTTTCACTATCAGGACTTGATCCATTTGGTCTGATAACATTTTAAAAGTCTAAAAGAACTCCACAATTGAATTATTTTATCTCCATTCAAGTTAGCAGAGGGCTAAACTGGAAGTAAGCCCCTCAGATGCAACCTGCTCCAGGGACCCAATGATATGGATTCATAGCAGGAGATCCAGGTAATTTTACACATTACACAATTACAAATTTACACACTTTGCCCCACTAACCAACTTGAACTGAACGGGGCCACACCTCTAACGCTGTGTCCAGTTCACCCTATTCATCCATGATTACGGCACATAATTCCTCGTAAATCCACCACTTGTTCATTTTACTTTTGTTATGTATTAAACAAAGGAGAGTGTTAATTTACTTTGATCAACTTGTTTTCAAAGTGACTTGACCCATTTTGCATTTTTAATCATAATGCAACAGCAGAAAAGGGATTTCTGGGCTTTGGATAAAAATACATATTTTACTTTTTATATGTTGAAATTCAAACCATGTTGGTAAGAACATGTCCACAATGCAAAGTAGCCAACACTACTTCAGCTACAGGGTGCTGTATAGTCGGAATAGTTAAGAGCCCACATAAGGGGCTCTAATAACACGTCATCTAACTGTGAACAGTTATTCACGTGAGGTCGAGAGGCCCTCAGTATCTGAGAGGTGAAGGCCAAGTGTTCTCACGCTGAAGTCCCATCACACCCTGCACACACACACACACACACACACACACACACACACGATACCCAGCTCATCACACCTCTTGTTTCTCTCCCTTTAACACCATCAGTTCTCTCTCACGTACCCAGCAGCCCTTTGGCTTTGCAGGATCAGCCATGAAATCTTGTGCCATGTCAGAGAGGGAGTGTTAACAGTGCAGTGTTGGCAACAGAGAGCAGAGACTCAAGGTTTGGGATGTGGAAGGTTTTCTCAAGATGTGCACACCCCCACCCCAAACACACACAAACAAACACACACACACACACACACACACACACACATATATGTATGTATATATATATATATATATATATATATGCAAACACACACATACATTCTTATATGACCAACAGGGGACTGCCTTACTACGCTACCAAGTGTGGACCTCTCTTTCTAGACAGATACAATGGAAAATTGACCTTTAAGATCTTTTCCCAAAATATTACTGCAAATATGGTTTTAATTTTTTGAAAGGGAATTGCAAGAGAGGACTTGCATCCTTGAGTGATGTCTACCAATTAACCCTGTGAAACACACATCCCGCTGACAGCTGCAGGAGGTAATTGTTTGGATGATCCTGTTTAAATAGATCTAAAAAAAAAAAAAAAAAAAAAAAAAAGAACAATAATAGCTAGAGCATACATTCGCTGCTGAGGCTTCTGTCTGCTCTGTCATCACATCCTGACCTTACCTTATGTATGGTGCAAACGTATGTCAGCAATGATGTCATTGCACTACAGTGGTGCAAATCCTCAAAAAAATGCATGGTGTTAAGAAATGTTTATGTTTCTACATTTTAAAATCTTTTGGATCAATACACCTTGTGTTTTGATTTTGTAAAATCTGATGAGAAAAATCAGATTCTTTGTATTTTTTTATGACACAATGTCAATACTTGTATCAATTATTGTGGGCTATTTACTAACATCAACTTTAAGCTCAGGTTGTACAGATTTCAGGGAAATAAAATATTTAAGAAATGATATCAGAATGAGCAAAAATCACAATGTAAGCACTGGCCGACCATTTCTATTGCAGAGTTCAAAGGGTAAAAAAGGGGACGACACGAATGCACAGACAAACAGAGCAGTGATGAAGGATGAAATGAGTATAGGTATATTTAGAAAGATTACACCACATGTTTTCACACACAGTGCCACTTCCTTGAAATGGTCACATGCAACCTGCTTACACTCAACCTTTGCTCCCTCTGTGTTAGTTTACTTGTAAAATGTGTGGGTTTTTGGGGTAAAGTAAAGCAAAGTGCTTTTTACTTAATACACACATTCACACCTGGGGTCTATCCCTCCAAGTGCCTTTGTCTAATGGGTAACACCAGATGTGGAAAAAAAAAAAAAGAAAGAAATATCTCCTCAGCTGACCTTTGTTCTCATGACTTTATTGTGGTACTTTATATCTTGTTGGAGGACGGGGATCCCATTCTCAAGCCAGGTTTAGCAATCTGTGATCCCCATGGCGCAAAGGTCAAACTCCCTTTGAGACAAGGGGGGTGAGGGAATCAGCAGCTGTCTCTCTTCTCTCTTCTCTCTCGGTGTGTTTTGCTCCACATGACACTCCTCATCTTTTAGCCCTCTGATCTCCGTTAGGCTCTCCCACAGTAGCGAACAAAGAAAAATTGAGGAGTAGAGATACAGAGAGAGGCAGTCAAACTGGGAGTATAGGATATACATGACACAGATCAGCAGGTAAAGGCCTGGCTGGCAGTGAATTGGGAGGCTGGAGGGGATTTCCATGTTTAGACCCTGCTGACTACTGCTGCTGGCGTTCCCAGTCTCCTGAGAGATCTATCGGACCCCCCACACCACCCAGCAGCTGCTCAACTGCTCAACAAGTTAAAGGTGCTGCAGTTTCACTTGCAATTGCCGCTGTATTTGTTTTTCTCCTGCTTCATGCCAAAGATTTCATCTTCAGATATCTACCACTTTTTAACTTAAGATACCTGCTATTTAATTGCTCCGCTGTCTGCTGTGTCTGCAGGCTGCAACTGCTGAACCACACCATGCAGAGGAGTCCCCTCTCCGCAAACATAGCTGCTCAGCAAAATCAGTAAGTATGGGACTTTTCTTATCTGTGGTACTGTAGGAAAATCTTCTTATTGCACTTGAAACTTTAGAAACAATGGGTAATTTAACCGCAGAAAGATTGTGTTTTAAACCTGAAACACACAAAATGCTGCAAAAGCATTATGCCACCTTGAATTCGTGCTTGAGCTCATCAAAGTGCAGCCTGGCTCATAAACTTTTTTTCCATGGCCACAGCAATGCAGTTTGGAGCAGTTAAGTTTAGCAATACACAAATAAAGCATGCCGGCATTATTTTAGATATCATAGAGGTGACTTCAATGGTAGTGTAGAGTTTCAGGTAGGATACCAAAGTGTCAAGCCCTCAAGTCTTACACAGTTTACAGGGAAAAAAAGAAAATAATTAATCAGCAAACTGTTTGAAAATTTTGAAATGCTGCTCATTTGATTATGTTTAGTTAATGTAAGAACAAGGCTGCTATATCTAACATCAAACCCTACTGTACGTCTCTCCAGCCACACAGAAATCTGACCTGTGCTCAGTATTTTCCGACATGACGTGACCCAACCCTCTCTACAGTCGATATCCACAGCAGCTGGGATGCAGTGTTATCAGGTTGCTGCAAAATGATTTACAGTTGAGTCAGAAATAGTGCAACTTCCGATGCTGCTTGTCCACTCTAAGCCAGGCAGCGGGACAAGTTTCCATGGCATTGTGAGTCTGTGGGAAACTCTAAAAGTAGTTCAACTCTCCCGGCTGCCCTCAGCAACCCAACACTGACACGCTCGCACAGAATGCAGAGGATGCACAGGCAGTAAAGCAGGACACCACAGAAAATCAAGTTTTTATGTGACATGTCTGTGTGTGTTTGTAGGAGTGAAGCAGGGTCCTCTAATAACTTTGAGGCGTTAGGATGCCACGAGCAGCTGGATCCAAAGGACAGCCAGGACTCTGAGGACCCCAGAGAATACTGTTATGGTACGACAGAGTCTCTTAACTCACTCCATCATCTGCAGATGTACTCATTCACCGCTGCCAATGTCACCACACTTTTATCCTACGTCTCTCAGTCCCCTCAGAGCAGTCCACACAAGGTAGTGCTGAATGATTCCTTCATCAACAATGCAGACTCTATCTCTGCAGTCTCCAGCTATGTGTGAATGAGAATAGGTGTTAACTTTCGCCTTTACTTTTCTGTCTTGATCAAGTTGTAGATACAGTTTTTTTGGTTCAAATAAGACAAGCCTGTTCATACATGACCAAAAAAATTGTTTGTGATTCCGATTGGTTTAAAGTCACTGGAGACCATTACTGGCAGTGCATGATTTCATTGCAGTCCATTCAGTATTTGTTGAGATATTTTAGTCTTGACGCCATTAGCTAAATTCTATAACCATGTATAGGCTGGTCATCTTTTACAATCAGGGATTGTTAAGCAGGATATTTTACAGGCTTAAAATACAATCTAAATTTTTATCTACTCTACTACAAGGTGTCTTAAGACCAAATGCGAAGCAAATTTTTCCCTTGCGTTACTTGCGTTAATGTGGCCAATGGAGTGCCAGCTGTGCTAAGGCCATGTGTCCATCAAAGATATGATGGTTGGTCTTTGTGGTATTTGTCCTGCCACTTTTCCACTGTAATTAGATAGCTAGGTAAAAAGTGACAGTGACAATCCAAAGTGAACATTTTTTAACTCTCTGCGCTCAGAGAAAAATCACCAAATGTGCATTGCTCAGCACGAAAACAAATGCGCCTCGCCTTGTCATGTGGCTGCCGTTCGTAGCATAGAGTAAAAATGCGGCACTCCTACTGCAAAGAAGTTTAAAAAAGTATGCTGGACTTCAGTGGACACAGCCCCTAATGGTCGTGCTAACTAACCATAGAAGGCAGCTATCACTAACGTTAGTGCTGACTTTGTCGTAAAGTACAACAGATAGCAGGAATCAAGTGCCAACTACATATTTTGAGAACTTACTGTGTAGTCTAATGGCTTCACACACTTTTCCCCAAGCCCTCTGCTTGTGTCTCCTTAAAGTATGGATATCGTAGAGCTCTGGGTGCCCACAATTCTGATTCTCAGCATCACAGCGTCATACAATTTTTTCGCTCAAGTTGAAAGATTTCAACTCTTAGAAATGTGTATCTGCATCTCTTTGTTGCCCAGTGTAAATTCTTTGTGTGTTTGCGTCTGTGCTTTAACTTTCTAGGTAATCGCACCACACAAAAAAATTAGCTACACGTTTGGTCTGAACACACCTTAAGTGCTTCTCTTAACCCTCATGGTCACACTCAACCTTCGCTCCCTCTAATATCACTTTAACCTGCAGTATCTTTTTGCCAACTTAGCATCCTAACCTTGGTCCCTGTTCCTCTCTCCCTCCCTGCCAGCTGTGCAGGTCTCTGCGTGTACCTCTCTACAGCAGAGAAACTGCTGAGTGTGTGATACCACATATACCTGACACAGTAATAAATTATTTATCACCTTATATCATGTTCACGTTTAATAGAAATAGAGATTCAATTTCAAGATCTCTGACAATGTCCAGGACCTTTGTGTCATACTGGCTGAAAGAGAACTGATACAGGCTTATGCATCATAATGTTTCAGGGTCCTGCTGGGAGATTTGAATGTATTACTCACTCCAGACATGTCATAGCTTAGAGGAAGTTGTAATGCCAGAAATAGCTTTAGTGCCACATCTGAGTCCTCTCTCATTAAGCTTTCTAAACACCAGATAAAAAATGTACTGTATGATGAAAAGGTTTCACATACTAGACATGGAATAATATAAGCAGTTGAATAATGTTCTTAGGTTCCTCTTGTTTTTTCTCCTCAGGCGGGTACCATCCTGTCCAGATAGGTGACACTTTCAACAGAAGATACCAGGTGGTTTCTAAGCTTGGCTGGGGCTATTTCTCCACTGTCTGGCTGTGTCTCGACCTCAAGTAGGTTTAATTAGGGACTATACAAAAAATATTGAGGTGGGGAGGGTGTTTAATCTTATATTTCACTTTGTAGAAAAGCAAGAACACTCTTGGCAGTATCAGTACCCATCCAACATTTGTATGTGGGGCCCATGTGGGTGGTAAATGAGCTGAAAAATGGGCCCTATAAGGGATTGTCCATGGGTTCCATAATGGCACCATGCCAACTGCCCACATGGGTGGTTTTACTGGGCCCAAGATAAGATGCCCATTTTGGGCTCATAGCCACTTGGTGCCCAGATAGCTGTAGCACAACCCATTGTCCATGGGACCATTATGGAACCCACAGACAATCCTATATAGGCCCATTTTTTAAGCTTGTTTACCAACCACATTGGGCCCACATACTAATGTTGACTGGGTATTTCCTTTTGACCCTCCTCTTAATTTAGAAAAGTGGTCTGATTTTTATATAACAGTATATCAATGGTATATTTTTTTCTCTATTTTGAATAAATTTGAATGAGCTAGAATTAATGACCTCATGCAGTCCAGCCATTATTTTATTTGCTCCATTTTAGGTTTTATTTTTCAACACCACCACATCCACTACATATATCAGATTAAAAAAGATGATCTTGGGCGCAAAGTTACCTACAGAGTTATTTAGCGTACAACTAGCTCAGCTAGCTTACTGTGTGATGAATCAATGTGTTAGCTAATGTATGGAGAAAAATTGCTAGAGCGCTTTGTAAGATTTTACTGTATTGGTCTGGCTATTTTAACCTATGAATTAAAATACTACTGTGTGATATGTATATTGGCTACTGTATATTTTATTGTTAATACAACTGGGAATAATTATCCAGACACAAATTACAAGCCAATGTCAGACTGTGTGTTATCGTGTGTGAATTCATACACTTTTTAAACAGCCACATTCACATCATTTTTGTGATGATATATTGTTATAAACACAGAGTAAAGCACTACTAATGACACATTCTGACCAGTCACTGTGACTATTATAACAGCAGTATGAGCACAATAAGATGGAGTGTACACTGTACATAGAAGAAAATCTGATAACCCTTCCTTCAGCAAAAAAAAACAAAAAAACACATCCCTATCTCAACTTCCCCTCCCCCTTTAATAATTTGTGTACAGTCCCTCACTATTTCTTTTCATTTATTTGACACACTTGAGATATTAAACTTTTTTTCTCATGATGATTATTATCGGATTATCACAAATATTAAGATAACAAAATGCATGTTTGACACTAAAAAGCAGCTTTCGTACATTCAGCAGAGAGTGGACTTTATTATGTCAATCTGATGTGGTGTCTGTGTTGGCAGGCTGGGTCGGCGTGTCGCTGTGAAGGTGCTGAAGAGCGGACCTGGCTTCACCCAGGCAGGACAGGATGAACTTGCTCTCCTACGATGCGTCAGTGACCCGCTGTTTGAGTTTCTTCTCTCTAACATGTCTTACTCTGTCTGTCAAAAGCTATTTCTCCTTTTTTCCATCATTAACTGACCACTCTCACATTCCCTTGTCAATCATCTGTCTAAAAAGTCCTCATCAATCCCCACTTGCTATTTACAAGAACACAAAATGCTTTCCATTCCTCTCTGTCTTTTTTATTGTCTGGCTTCTCCCCCTTCTTACTCTCACCGCTCCCCCTCTCTTCTCTCTTTAATCAGGCAAGTGGTCCTACGAGCCGACATCCCTTCAGTCAAAGGATCGTTCAGCTGCTAGATGAGTTCAAGCTGGCTGGGGTCAACGGGGTCCGTATCCTTTTTTCAGACTTCTTGGGCACACACTCTAAACCTGACACTGGAGAGTTGTCATTTGTGGACGTGTGTGCCACTGTGTCTAAAAGAGACACTAAAAGGCATCTATCAACCATATGATAAATTAATATGTCTCATAAAGGATTTATCTGTGCAACCTCTTATAGAGCATTGTTTGTAGAGATAGAACAACAGATGGCAATATGTCGGCTCATTGAAGACAGTATTACATCACATCGTATAATGAATACTGCCAGCCAATAGCTTGCAGACATGTACAATGACCTTAATGCCTGGTGGTTAGACATGTGCCTGGTGCTGGAGCTGTTGGGGCCCGACTTGAGAGGCTGGCAGCTCTGTTTTGGGAATCCTGGACTGACGCAGCCTTTGGTCAAACAAATACTTACTCAGGTAAAGAACCTCTGACACCTAAGAAATTAAGACCATGCTAAGACAACACTGGAACAATTTGGTGCATGTTGGAAGTTGCTTATTCACTCTTTTGCTGAGAGTTTAATGAGACACAACAAACATTCAAGGTTCTTCACATGGTGTTAAGCCCTACACACTTTGATCAACCAGTTCTGATGGAGTCACAGGTCTGAAAAAGTTCAGTACTGGTTGTACGGAAGGAAACATCAGCATCACTGTTTTGTGTTGTCTCTAGGTTCTGCAGGGCCTGGACTACCTTCACACTCAGTGTAAAATCATCCACACAGACATCAAGCCTGAGAACATCCTGCTGTGTCTGGAGGAGCAGTCCCACAAAGTACCAGCAGGGGACAGCAGCTGCTCCTCTGTACTGACTGGGAAAGAAGCCAAGTCCACAGGCACAGTTGTCTCTTTTTTTATTGCTACAGATGCTGGAGATTGTTAAAGAGTGAAGTGGCCATGCATGTGTGTGTGTACAAAGCAGATGTACTTGAAGCCAGCTTGTGTGCTAATGTCAGGCTTTTAATATACAGTATATGGTCTGTAAACACCTAAGGCCTATAAATGTTAAAATATCAGACATTAAACTAATATCTAATGTTTGTCAAATATTAGAATTTCTTATACAATTTTACATTTTACATACATTTTTTTCTTGGAATGAATAACATGTTAATATATGATTTCTTGTTGTTTCTTTCAGGGAAAGAGCAGGTCAATCCATACAGGTTAAAGGACATTACAGTGAAGATTGCTGACCTGGGCAGCTCCTGCTGGGTGGTCAGTAATTGCTCTATACTTATTTGACATATTACATTTGCCAGGTACTAAAGTTGTTTAGAATGTATAGGAACACTAGCCTGGAAATCCAGACCCAAATCTAGAAAGATTTAGGATCTGGCTATGAGTAATGGAAATGGCCCAAACTCGAGGGGCGGCACCAAGCATGCATTTGAAAATATCACTGCACGCAGTTGGATAACACTATGACCAATCAGAACAATACACGGGGTGACGTATCCAGAGCGCTACCAGCGGAGCTAACTGGTAGATTAGACTCTTGCCGTATTCGGTCGGCAAAACAGCAAAAACATCCTTCTTGCAAAGGAAAGATTCGAGCGCCGTCTTCTGTTCCTCTTATAGAGAAAAGCCAAGTCTAACTCGTTCATTGTTGCGGCCAAAGCCGTTTCAAACAACTGGTGTTCATCCGTAGCCATCTTGCAATGCAATTTGAAGAGTCTGAACAGTTCATGTTCATGTAGCACCTCATCACTCAGAAGCTGTAGGAAAAAAGGGATAGTCAGTGCTTTAAGTCAACGTGTTCATGTTGGTTTTTATTTTTTACATTGTTGTACATAATGCTGTATGAACACTAAAATATAAAAATTTTAATGTTTCGTCTCTTTATGTTGGGTCAGTACAAACATTTCTGTGAGGAGATTCAGACCCGTCAGTATCGCTCACTGGAGGTTTTACTTGGATCTGACTATGGCCCGCCTGCTGACATCTGGAGTGTCGCCTGCATGGTGAGAGAAAAATGTATTATATGATGTTTACACTGTGTGTTTGTTTTGGCTGCATGATTCCATCAAATGGAAATGATAGTCTTGTGCATCGATTCATACACATTTCTCTCAAAATTTAACTCAAAATTGTACTATAATTGTATCTTTGGGATCTTTGGGATTCCATTAGAAATTCAACTAAAGTTTAACTAAGTTTGGTTGCCTAGCTTATACACCTATACGGTCTCTCCTACCAGTAGGCTAGTGGGGTGGAAGCGGTTAGAAACAGAATCAGATCCTACTGCTATGGATTACCTGTGCATCTGTCAACAACAAATGATAAACTTTGTTCCTTTTGTAATATAGACAAGGGACAAGCAAGTACTAAATTATCTGTATCTGTCCTTGAAATGGGCGGAGTCCTATGTGGGTGCAGTCTAAACTGAAAGTGTTCAGATATTGACACATTTTTACTTGTATGATACTTGTTCTATAATAACATACACTGTGGTAGATTGGGCCACAATTAAAGTACAGCCATGCTGAGTGAGGCTGTAATGCTAATTCTAATAAAAAAATCTACCAAACATCTGGATTTTAGAGCCTTTAATTCAATAAATACGGGGTTAGTTGTTTCTTAAGTTATAATAAGTTGAGGTAAGTCATTTTGTTTACAATTGTTATAGCTCTCTTTTCAAGTGTAACATTTTTATTTAGATATGTTTAATAGGTGTTTCCTAATATTTCCACACAGTAAATTTCGTATAGAAGTAAAAGTTTAAAATACACAGTGTACGATGAAACTTGATTTCAGGAAGTCCTTAATTTTAAGATACTCTTAAGATACTCTTCAAATTTCAGCATCACTTTTTGTAATGTTTGATTTTCTTAAAATGAAACCAACTCTTCAGAAATTTTAACTCTCTTCCACAGTATTGAAAAAATGTTTCACATTCTTAACTAAATTTCTATCATCTGCTAATATCATGAATTTAATTGTTGTTTTTTTCTGTACAAAATAAACAATAGTGGGCCTAGTATTGAGCCTAGAGGAGCCTCACATGTAACCTTCATAACTGTATAGGACACTATAATATTTGGCTTTGATTTTTTTGCAGGTGTGGTGTAGTAAATGTTATAACTGAATAAGACTAAAGGTATTTGGTAATCTATATGTGCAGGAGTTAGCATATGTGACAGTATTACAATTGTTTTTTTGTGAGGGAGTTGTAAGCAAAAAAATTCTACATGTTCATTCGGATTAATCCTCTGGGAATCATGCATGTCTGTACAAAATGATGTGCCATTCCATCTAATGGGTGTGGACATATTTCACTGTATAAGTAAAAACTTTGACCTGCTGATAAATCAACAAATTTTATATTAATCTATCAAAAAAATTGTTGGACTAACCCACAGACCGACATTACCATCCTTACAGCCATCCTGCTAGCATGGCTAAAAAAATCTGTGGCCGTACCTTTATGGTACAAGCCATAGCAGTTTGTGCCACAATTAAAAACCAAATTAGCAATTAATGTGGTTGAATGGTCCTCTTCACAGATGCTTACTTGGCTACACATCTCACCCCTCAATGTTCTCTTGCATTCTCTCAGGCCGTTGAATTGGTCACAGGAGACTCTCTGTTTGAACCCAAAGCTGGAGAGAGCATTTCCCTGGAGGAAGGTATGTTTCGTGCAGTGTGCTGACACTAACAGAGGCGTGACAATCACTGAAACAGGATTCAATGAGATTACACTGCAGCTGCAATGCAACTGTTGATGCAGTTTATGCAAATACAAACTGTACATTTCTGTGACCCATGCTTGCATGTGCGTTTGTTTTCTCCGTCCACATCAGACCATATAGCCCAGATCATGGAGCTGCTTGGTAAAATCCCCCCAGCTGTTGCCTTGTCGGGTAAATACTCTGCAGAGTACTTCAGCCGCAGAGGTGAGTCTGTACCTTCACTTTTGATGTATGTAGTGTGCTAGTATGATTTACTCTTATTGATATCTTCTGAGTGAATCATCACATAACTGCTACTTGTGAGCATCCTTGTGTCATACTGGTTGCATGTCATCCAGGTGACCTGCGTCGTGTTGGTTTACTGAGGTTCTGGAGCCTCTACGATGTTCTGGTGGAGAAATACCATTTCCCGTTGGAGGATGCCACTGGATTCTCAAACTTCCTTCTGCGCATGTTGGATTACTATCCGGAGAGGAGGGCCACCGCTGCACAGTGCCTCCGCCACCCTTGGCTGACCTCCTGATGTAGCCTCCTAAAGGCCCCGCCAGCCTCATCCCCATCTGCAGTCCTCCGCAGACAGATACTGCCAGCAGCTCGACCTGGCCAACATCTGATCATACCAGCCACAGACTCAATCTGTGAGATGTTCAAAATGCAGAGGGAATCTTTGAGTTTTTATACTAAAGGAATCCAAAGAGCTATTTAGAAGACTGTTTGTATGTCACTCACATTTATTTGTGAAATCCTGTGGAATGTGATGTTGTCCTTATTCAATACCAGGTAGAGAATAGGAAGCTCCATTTAGCACTTTATGCTAAGGCTTTTTTTATATATAGATCTTCTCAAGTGTAGACCAGAGAGGAGAGACTTGACTTGATTGCCAGATCTTTGAGTCCTGTAAGTAGAAGCTCTTTTGAGGAGAAAATGATTCTGTGTCATCTCTTGCCACACTGACATGCCTGACACTGCGAGCCAGTGTGAACTTTCAGTGCAGCTATTATTTGGAAGAATTGAATGTTAATAATTAAAGTGATTAAAAAAAAGTGTACATTTTATGATTTTCACATTGTATGTACTTTAGAGTTTCTTTTCTTTTAGTTTACTTTTTGTAAAGTGTAATGAACAGCCAGATTAAATGCAATGCAAATGTACAGTATGTCGTCAGGTCAGCTTTATTTATATAATCCAAAAATCACATATTTGCCTAACAGGGCTTTAAAGGTCCAGTGTGTAGGCTTTAAGGGGGCATGTTAGCAGAAATATATGATATTCATTATTATGTTTTCATTAGTGTATAATTACCTGAAACTAAGAACTGTTGCCTTAGAATGAGCCGTTTATATCCAAATACAGACCAGGTCCTCTTTCATGGAATCTGCCATGTTGTTTCTACAGAAGCCCAGAATGGACAAACCAATACTGGCTCTAGATAGGGCCATTCAGTTTTCTGGGGTCAGTCACCATAGTTCTCCTACACACTTGGCACATGGGAGAAGTTTCAGTTGATTGCAATCTGCAACTTCACCACTAGATGCCACTATATCCTACACACTAGACCTTTAACATCTGTACAGTATTCAACACGCACCAGGTTGGGATAAGAACAACTTCATTAAAAAAACTTTAATCGTAATCATAATATGATCAGGGATATGTTACCTCACAGTGCCTATTTGGATGTATTTTTAAGCACCACTTTCAATTTCATACACGTCCAGATTTGTTTTGTTGTAGAGCCTCCTTCTGTTGTAAGAGGAAAGCTCCTGATCAAAATTAAAACCTAATGGAGGCTGATCAGGGAACACTTACTCAACATGTTTCTCTGAGGTTGTTTTATGGTAATGAGCCTGTGGAATTTAATTCCTCATCAGTTTTTCCCCCTTTAATTGTCATGTACCAGAGATGCTATATTTAACATTTCTCATGCATTTTCCATGTTTTATTCTTTTTTTTTTAAAAAAATCTGTATTTAAATGAATTCTCTGTACCTTCCAGGCAGCTTCCATAGGGTGACAATTGTACAATCAAAACGTGGAACATTCTTGCACTTTATTTCAGAGATTTAAAGCTGCACAATCCCAAATTCTTACATAAACAACCGATCAAAGGATTTTATAATGTGAGAGGCGTTGCACATAGAAATAAATATCATCTCTACAGATGAACTTTTACCTCTTTTAGGTTGTTGTTTTGGTTTTCCAGCCTGCCAACCACTCCCTCATCAGCCCCTGCCTCCAGTTGCAGCAGGCAACTGTTTTTAATAAAAATGCTCTAAAAACAGACTGTGCAGTACCTGCCCAGCAGCTGACAGCAGACAGACAACATTAGCTATTACCAGCTTGACAGTCTTGTGCCAAAGAAACATGTTTTATTTGTAATTAGACTTTGTCAAAAGCTAGTATTGCTATGTGGCTGCTGACTGTGTGAACAAACAGCAATATATACACTTAATATGGTGATCATATGTCAATGTTGTGTTTTAATTAGGTTCTACTGCCCCCAAGTGGCAAAAAAAATAAATAAAATAAAATCAATGAATGCAAATGCTCGCACACCAAGCAGCAACCTCAGGGGCTCCAAAATGGAGCCAGCTCAGAAGTGCCAAAACTGCAGTTCCTCAAATGGCCACTTGAGGCTGGCTCTTAAACTGAGTCAATTCCCATAGACCACTGCCCAACTTTACTATTATTTTACTTTACTATTACTATTATTTATTAAGGTCCAAAGTTATGCATATTTAAGGACGGGGTTACTTGATTGACAGGCTGTCTGTGAGGCTACTCACATATTTGCCAAAAAAATAGCTACTGGTTGGTGCAGCCTATAAACTAGATCCATCCCTTGCTTCTCCACAGCTCAGCCTCTTCTCCAAATACAATCACTTCTGGCTTCAGAAAACCAAGATGGCTACTGCCATGATGCCAAACTCAAGGCTTCAAAACAGCAGTCCACAAACCAATGGATGATGTCATAGTAGCTCCATTATTTTTATACAGTCTGTGTTGCCCCCACACCCGAAACAGTGGGCAGAAAGTATTACATCATGTAGCAGAGTTGAACTGTTTTACCAATAATAAAAAGGGAATAAACAAAATTTTACAAATAAAGTAGAAAAATAAAAAATCCTGCACAGTAAAATATCCATCCATACATTCTATATTGACTCTTTTGTTTGACTGTTTTCTGTCGTCGTCAGTTTCACATCACATGCTACTTTTATTGTGGTTTAACCTCCTCTCAACACTTCATATTACAGTACTGTCATTTTGACCCATTAGCCTCTTACAACAGGCAATCATTCATCAGGGTTCAGACTATGGATAACATTAGCTCTTTTAATACTAATACAGTTCATATCTGTACCACTTTCATGCACCATGCAGTAGCCTACTGTATATGAAATGTTTTGATGCTGTTCTTAAACATAACTAACCTTTCTAACATGCTGAATCTCTTATAAAGCAAAGCCCTTAAGATGTAAATATCAGATCAGATTAAATTGATCATCGTCTGACTAAATTCATGTGTAAAAGACAAGGCAGAAATCAAATAATGGCAGCTTGACCTGTAGAGATGACACCCCTCTTTCATCCATCTTGTGTTTAGTGAGACCTTTAGCATCAAATTATGAATTGATTTGTCCTCATCAAACTTATAGCAATAATATCATGCTGTTCAGAACCAAAGTTTGACAACAGTACAGTATATACACAGTATTTACTATGTAGAACATCTACATGTTTAAAATAGTTTAAAAGTAAAGCCAAGCAAGTCATCCTATCCAGCTGTAAGCTCGGCACTCCACTTGTGGGTTTTCTTTATAAACGACTGTGTAACCACATTCTGTCCTGATCCGACGACACTTCCTGGGCCAAGAGGTGGGCTTCATCGGCCTGGAACGACAGAGAAGGACAGATAGGAGACATGTTAGAGGAGGAGAGGATAAGAGTAATATTCACGATGACAGAATTCCCATAAGCGAGACTTTATATAATTGAAATCAATTAATGTGACCTGAAGTGAATAATCTACTTACGCGAAGCAGTAAAAACCAAAGTCATGACAGAAGCATTTGTCACAGCCTCTCCTGAAAGACTCTCCTGGTTTGTAGTGCTTGTCTTTATATAAACACATTCCTGTGGAAGAAATGAGCACCGCAATGACATATCAACTCTCTTTTGGGTCCACAATTTAATCCATTCTTTTGCTTTCCAGTTCCGTGTACGACCCTGCTAGGTGACAGTATTCCTCTCTTACAGGAAGTAACATCAAAACTTTGCAGATTCTATAAATGTCTGCCCTCGTGGCAAAATACAAAAGCCCTGCTGCAAGAGGTCAAGCACATTAATGTCCAAATCTAACATCCAGAGTGAATTATCCTCCCATTCCTGCAGGCTGCGGGAACTATCCTCAGGGGTATGTCAGTCACCTTGAGAAGGGGATCAATAGGAACACACTGATCTGCTGCAAAGAGCCCCACGGGGCCTGAATGCAAGGTCAGGGGATAGAGGACATAGTCTGCGGTCAGCCAGTTGGGTTTGGCTTAATGGCTGGAGGTAAGTCATAATGCAAGTGTTGATCTCTGCTTTCCGGATGGAAAGTAGCAACGCTGGGAATGGGCTGGGGCGCACTAACAAATGATTTTTCTGTAATATTTCTGCAGGGAAGCTGGAGTAGGTCTTACCTTTTATGTGGTAGATAGAGGCTTCTGAGTATCCGTCGCTCAACAGAAGGATGAGGGGCAAGCATAAAGCAAACACCAGCGATGGAGAGCATCCATGAGTGGTACTTACTGAATGTAACATTGTAAAAAAAATGAAAAAGATTATCAAGTCTTCCAACCTGTTTTCTTATCTCTCTAATTCTGACTTCTGCTGGTTTCACCAGTTCAAATCTTATGTGACTGTCCAGTAAAGTCCAGTAAAGTGATGGCCCAGGAGGCACTGTCTAATATTTATAGTCTCACATCACAGAGAGAAAGAAAAAAATCCACGTTTAGTTCCCTGGTTTCTTCCCAGCGTCCAACTTTTGTTTCAGAGTGAGGTGTGTTTGGAGTTTGGTGTCCCTCAATATTACCTTTGGCCCTGGCTCGCTGTGTAAGGCTGCGTGGGCGAAAGGACGGTCAATCGGTTCAGCGGTGGCCTCTAACCAGCTGGACTTTTTCCAGGTTTCTGGATGTCTTTTGTCAGCCGTTTACCATCTACCCTCATTTTATTTTTAACATATACATTTCTCCTTTCCCGTCTTTCTATCAACCCCCTCACCACCTCTCGATACACACAGATGCTGACTATAAACCTATTTTTATGACTGCTGACATTGTCAAAAAACAACTCTTTGTGCTGACATTGTCCCTTGTGTGGAGGAAATTGGTTCGAGCCAAATGATCACAAAAATGCATTCTAAAACATCAAAAATGCATGAAAAACATTGCATACTTCAAAATCTATTTTTCTCTTATTCAGAGCATCTTAAACTTTGGAGATATAAGTATTTTGTAGTAGCACAGTGACAGTTTCCTTTGCAAATTGGGAAGGCAAGTGCATCTGATACAGAGTAAAGAAATGACGAGAGCTTCATGGTTTGTACAGGACGTTTTGTGCTTCAAACTGTTTACATATGCTGCACTACATATAGCATGAAGTAAAGACCACAATATTGCCAAGAAAGTATCTCAGTTTTTTTTCTGTATATACTTTGTAGATGAAGTCTGACATCTGGCAAATGGCTTAAATATTTGAGGGCAAAGTCAGTAAGTTCCCAGTTGTGAGTGCATATATGTGTAGGTAGTGTTATGTCAAAAATATAGACCTATAGAGGAATAAGGCTTTATGTCTCTTGGTCTCTGTCAAACACACACACACACACACACACACACACTGGCAGATTTCACTGCATCTGTGACTGACCGCAGGACAGTTTGTGGTCAGTCTCTTCCTTCCTGACAGCCTCTGGCCAGTAACCAGTCGACACACTATGCTCTGACAAAAGAGAAAACAAACAGGACATCAAGGGACTGGAAGGAACTTGTGGTGGCCGAGGGGCTCCAGCTAGAAACCACCACTGCCTCCACGTCAACCCCTTTAGTCACACAGGAACACTTTCATGGTGTTCGGTGGCTCTGTGGTTAGCGGTGGCTCCAGCAGCAAGAAGGTTCTGTTTTTCGTTTACCTAACCAACACTGCTGGATGCTTTTTTGTGTGGACTTTGCATCTTCTTTGTGCATCTGTATTGGTTTTCCAGGTACTGTAGATAGGTTCTCTTCCACAGGGAACACATATGGAGATTCTAAAACTTGCCTGTTAGTGTGAACGGTATCTAACTAAAATGCAGAGTCTCTGTTTGTCTGTCCTTTGATTTGATTTTCTTGACAACCATCCATCTGATCAACTTCATACTTGGCAGGCATTTGCCGAGAACCAAAGGAAGTGCAGTGTGGAGTGTGAGCTCTTGAGATGTATGGGACATATTTCCTATAGTGCATTATGTACACACTGTGTAGTATATTGAGAGGGGACCTCTATTAACTGTTAGACCGCCTAACAGCATGCTGGGTAAAGCTTGCTCTGCTTAGTACATTACATTGAAGAACAGATGAAGAAAGAGAGACTTGAGATATTACATTGAGTGTGTTTACATGGACAGTTTAATTCCCTTTTCATTCGCAATGAAAGTTCATTCCTATTAAAAGTGATCTTGTAAACACCTAATTCGGAATTAAAATGGCCAATGCGATTGGAAATTCATTCCGATGTAAGGGGCTGGAATATTCTGTTTCTAATTCCGAATGAAAGGATTTCTTGCACTTGTATCCACTCATTCCTCTTTAAGTTCATTCCGGTCTTTTTGTGCATGCTCATTTCCTTGCCCTTCTGGCGTGATGACGTATGTAATGCGCGACAAGATGGCAGCTTCTAAAAGCACGGTCTTCTATCTCCCTTCTTCTACCTNGGATTTCTTGCACTTGTATCCACTCATTCCTCTTTAAGTTCATTCCGGTCTTTTTGTGCATGCTCGTTTCCTTGCCCTTCTGGTGTGATGACGTATGTAATGTGCGACAAGATGGCAGCTTCTAAAAGCACGGTCTTCTATCTCCCTTCTTCTACCTTCTACCTCCCTTCTCCTCCTCAACAGACGAAGCATTAGCAGAACAAGGTTGCTGTCGTACTGCTGCTTCAAGAATATAAGCAAAACAAGCCGGAAAAAGGCACTAAGCACGGTGTCGTCAAGCATCTTGTTATCCGGAGCGAGGACTACAGTGTTTTCTTCCGGTAAACGTAAACACGTAACTTCCACCCCGCCCCCTATCCAATCAGAAACCTTCCCTACCCCAAACCTTGCACGGACCTGAATAAAGGCGATAAAAGGCAATTAAACTGATCTCCCGTGTAAGCCCTCATTCGGAATGAATATGTCCCATGTTAACTACCTGGGAAAAAAATGATTTCATTCAGATTCATTTCATTCTGAAAGAGAAGCCATCATGTAACCGCACCCAGTGTGGCAAACTCAAATCATTTCAAACATCAGCAATCCAACACCCCTTTTCCACCAAAGTCGATATGAGGGTTTTTTTTAATGCAGGAAAGCCTTACTGGTGTGTCATGTTCGACTTAACAAATGTGCCAGAAACAGGTTAACAAACAGTAGAGAGAGCATAGAGGCCAGTGAAAATGGTAACAGTGGTTACTTCGTTTTTGTTTTTGTTGCATATTGAGGTTCTCTCCAAACTCAGCACTGATTAATTTTGAACGATGTTCAAGCGCTGCTTGGACAAAGATGGGTGGCATTTATGGCTGAAATTATGAAAGAATGGTGGAAGTTATGGACAGTCACGCCGGAGAAGGGACAAAATGTCCGTGTCCACCAAGGTGTCATGTTTTTATCAGAGCTGGAGCCGATTAATACCTGTGACCACTGCAGAGTCATTTGTCCTAGGAATGAATGCCGGTTGTAACCTTCCCCACTAAAGGCAAAAGCCAGATGTTATGGGTGTATGGGGTATGGGTTTTTCGTCCCATGGGAAGGGGGCTTAGCTTTGGAAATGACCACTTTTTTCCCAGAAATAACCTGGTCACGAATAGCTAGCTTTAAAGGGATAGTTCAACATTTTGGCAAATTCGCCTATTGCCGTAATCCCTACAGTCATATGAGTAGGTACATTACCTTTAATTGTCAGTGCGTGCTGTTCTGAGATCGGTGGGAAAGAGCTGCTTGCTGAAATGGAGGTGAACGGTACAGGTCCCTCTCTCCCTCAAAACTAATCAAATACACCATCAAATGACTCCAAAACGCTCTAGTGGACAACACATGCATTCCCCACGCTATGAAATAATAATGTATAATTAAGTAACATTACGACACATGAAGCAAATACTCGGAACTACTTTCTTGAGTAAACCACTGGGCGGAGTGACACAATGCGCAGCTGAGACAGTGCCGTTGTTATTGGTTGTAGCCATTT